>NC_091190.1:22116455-22168955 GCF_040958095.1 Procambarus clarkii | reverse complement strand
TTATTCTACTAACATAAATGAGTTACAAGCCAGTCCAAACAGGGCTTAAGTGTGGAATAACCCTCATATTGGGGGAGGAGGATCTTATGAGGGAGCTTATGAGGGACTAGCGACTCATAACAGCGTTCAATAACTCACTGAATTTATGTGCAGTGTCAAAGCTCTCTAACCCTATCCATGTAGGACAGAAGGAAATGTATATATTGGCTGGTTAGCGTTGTATATGAATGACCAGGTCTGTGGTGGAGAACTCTTACTTATATGTCAATCCGACCATTGTATGAACGTTTCCAGGAATATCTCAATTCTGCAGAACGACTAGCATGCCTCCAGGGTAACTTGCATGCCTCCAGCGTAACTTGCATGCCTCCATGGGTACCGTGCATGCCTCCAGGGTAACGTGCATGCATCCAGAGGGTACCTCGCATGCCTCCAGGAGTACCTTGCCCTTCCATCCCACACAAACGCATGTACGAAATATACAGAATTGCCACCGGCGGAGAATTTCATATTCTCCTTATATAAATCTCCCCCCTCCCCCTTCCCTCCACCCACTCCTCCACCCAGCTTAGAGGAGGAGATCCACGCAGGCAACAGCAATATCGGCGTCTTTGAGAAGCCTCCACCCAGACCGCTGACCCTCCAGAAATTGAATGTGAATATCTTTAAAAAAAAAAGTTCTCCTTGAAAATATGTTCGACAAAGTTTGAATGTCTAAATTTTTCTTCTCTTTTTTCTTATTCATTTGTTTAGCCTGTTGTCTTTATTGATAATAATATCTTCTCTTGTCTTTGTTCAGTCTGCGTCTTATTCTTTGCCTTTATCACTGAATTATTATTTTTCTTAATGGGTCAGGTGAGATAGGGATATGTATTTCTCTTTCTCCCTTTCTCAGCCTTTCTCTGTAATCCTAATCCTCTTTCTCTTTATTTTTATCCTTCCTTTCATCTCCGCCCTCTTCTCCCTCCCTGTCACCCTATCCTGTATATATATGTATATGTATACAGGATATGTGGAAGCTGGTCACAATTGCATTTCACCTTTGTAAACGCACGTTAATGACGCTATGAAAAAATACGCATTGAACACTGTTTATGTTGGACAGACGTAAATCTGTGTATTTCTATATGTAGGTTAGATTAGCATTTTAAACTCTTATGCCTAGCTAGGCATAACGGTTTTCCGCTAGACAGGCATAAGAGTTTACCGCTAGACAGACATAAGAGTTTACCGCTAGACAGACATAAGAGTTTACCGCTAGACAGGCATAAGAGTTTACAGCTAGACAGGCATAAGAGTTTACCGCTAGGCAGGCATAAGAGTTTACCGCTAGACAGGCATAAGAGTTTACCGCTAGACAGACATAAGAGTTTACCGCTAGACAGACATAAGAGTTTACCGCTAGACAGGCATAAGAGTTTACCGCTAGACAGGCATAAGAGTTTACCGCTAGACAGGCATAAGAGTTTACCGCTAGACAGGCATAAGAGTTTACCGCTAGACAGGCATAAGAGTTTACCGCTAGACAGACATAAGAGTTTACCGCTAGACAGGCATAAGAGTTTACCGCTAGACAGGCATAAGAGTTTACCGCTAGACAGACATAAGAGTTTACCGCTAGACAGACATAAGAGTTTACCGCTAGACAGACATAAGAGTTTACCGCTAAACAGGCATAAGAGTTTACCGCTAGACAGGCATAAGAGTTAACCGCTAGACAGGTATAAGAGTTAACCGCTAGACAGACATAAGAGTTTACCGCTAGACAGACATAAGAGTTTACCGCTAAACAGGCATAAGAGTTTACCGTTAGACAGGCATAACACAAGGGGGGTTTCCTGTGTAAACCTTGTTGTATAATCTGGTTTAAGTTCCAGAATATCCGTGCTCTTCATAAAACACGCACGCACGCACGCAGTGCTGGTGAATCGTAGTCCACGGACCCAAGTTCGGTTCCCGACGGAGACGGAAACAAATCAGGCAGTTGGTTTCAACTGGTGATTGTCTTCACTTATTAGAAAATTGGTTACGTGGGTATTAGCCAGCTGTTGTGGTCTGCATTCTGGTGGTGTGTGTATTTACTACTTGTATTTACAATTTCCTGCCTGCAGGATAGATCTGTTAGCTCTTGGGCCCCGCCTTTGTTTCCGTCGGTTGTCTAATATACTGACTGCCGAAATATTTGTCTCTATCATATCTATTATATATATTTCTCTCTCTCACATACACACACACACAAATAAAAGTAGTTAGTAAACAGTTGATTGACAGTTGAGAGGCGCGCCAAAAGAGCAGAGCTCAACCCCCGCAAGCACAACTAGGTGAATACTACTAGGTGAATACTACTAGGAGAATACTACTAGGTGAATACTACTAGGTGAATACTACTAGGTGAATACTACTAGGTGAATACTACTAGGTGAATACTACTAGGTGAATACTACTAGGTGAATACTACTAGGTGAATACTACTAGGTGAATACTACTACGAGAATACTACTAGGTGAATACTACTAGGTGAATACTACTAGGTGAATACACACACAACATGCCGTGTCACCTTCAGAAACTTGAACAAAGGAGCTTCCCGGTCCCTATACACAGCAAAGGTAAGACCCACTCCTGAATACGCATCCCCAGCATGGAACCTTACCTGAAAAAGGACAAGGAGAAACTAGAAAAGATCCAAAGATATGCAACGAGACTCGTTCCGGAGCTGAGAGGATCAAGCTATGAGGGAAGACTGAGAGAACTGGACCTTACTACACAGGAGGAAAGGAGAGATAGGGGTTGGAGACATGATAACAACATATAAGATTGTAAGGGAAATTGTCTCACTTCCATTCTGCAATATCCTCCTAGTTACCTCTAGCTACCTTTTACCTATCCTGCCAGCTCCCTCCTTTACACTACCATTTCCTGATGGTCGAGGGACTCCTGAAGCCCCTATTCTGGCCAAAGGTTAAGAGACAAGACTAGGTGCATTCCATTCTCTTACTAGGTGACAAATCTTTATGTCCTACTGGATCACAGGGAATTTTCTCTCCAATTTGAATCCTTCAGATAAACAACAAAGTCAAGATTGCATAGTTTATATGGAGTTCATATGAATATTGGGTATAGACGGCGCTAATGACTTCACAAACGAGCCTCCAGACAAAATTATTGATCGAATCAATAACATTTGATTTTCTCAATTGCGTCTCTCTTGACAGTTGCACACTCATGGGTAAAGGCTAACGCTGAAGTATGTTGACCAGACCACACACTAGAAGGTGAAGGGACGACGACCTTTACAACTTGAGAATGGTCCAGGACGGACCGAAACGTCGTCGTCCCTTCACCTTCTAGTGTGTGGTCTGGTCAACATACTTCAGCCACGTTATTGTGACTCCTCGCCTGCAAAGGGTAACGCCACCTACCCTAGGGTAGCAATACCTAAGACTACCCACCCTAAGGAAACAACAACTAGGGCCCTCCACCCTACAACCCCGACCCACAGGTGACCAGTTCCGTGAGTCACTGGCCGCTGTCCAGCAATCGCTATAAAAAACAAAATTCTCCCCCAAAAATATCAATTCCATCCCAAAATTCCCAATCTTATTTCCAATTTTCTGGACAACAAACCCGTGTTTCCGATTGGCCTGACGTCACCATGAAATTGAATTGTTTTCCCTTACAGGCGCAGAGACAGACCTGATTACCATTTCCAGTAGGCCGCCAATCCTCGACCTGTAAGGGAACCACAACAACCACTACAACAACTACGACGGCTTGTACAAACATTTGCCTGTTTCTCGACATGGGAAATCTGTTGGAAATGCTTCTCTTCTCCGATATTTACTCCACAATTGGCCGAATCCCTTTTAGACATGCCCCGCAAGCCTACCGCTGTCATGTCCCTGGAAGGGACTGTCCCTAGACAGGAAGGGATTGTGCAAATCCCGGGTTTGTTGACCCCTCGACCATGTGAGCTGAAATGTTGGCACTCGTATGGCGACTTCAGAGGAACTGCGAGTCAGCCCACTGGATCGTATTTGTTAGTCTGTGCCCAACCATGCAAGACCATGATGCCCAACCATAAGAGGCAGGACCATGAGTACCGACCATGAGAACCTATACCATGAGGTGACCTCCTGGTGTCATATAACTAAGAAAACACAGCCATTCAGGCCCTCTGGTGTCACAACGGTGAGACGACAGAGCCCCTCAGGCCCTCTGGTGTCACAACAGTAAGACAACAGAGCCCCTCTGGCCCTCTGGTGTCACAACAGTGAGACAACAGAGCCCCCTCAGGCCCTCTGGTGTCACAACAGAGCCCCTCTGGCCCTCTGGTGTCTCAACAGTGAGACAACAGAGCCCCCCTCAGGCCCTCTGGTGTCACAACAGAGCCCCTCTGGCCCTCTGGTGTCACAACAGTGAGACAACAGAGCCCCCTCAGGCCCTCTGGTGTCACAACAGAGCCCCTCTGGCCCTCTGGTGTCACAACAGAGCCCCTCTGGCCCTCTGGTGTCACAACAGTGAGACAACAGAGCCCCCTCAGGCCCTCTGGTGTCACAACAGAGCCCCTCTGGCCCTCTGGTGTCACAACAGAGCCACCCTCGGCTCCTCCGTCGCCTCCAAAGCGAATAACCCTAAATAACTCTTCTCTTATCCCCCGCTAAACTCCATCATTATCATAATAAGGCGGGCAAATTGGGAAGGAAGCGAGGGAGGTGACTTTGAAGTAAAGTTAATACGATTAAGGCAATTCTCCTTCATAACAAAGGGGGGGATAGGGGGGCTTATACCCCTATTTTTCTTCTGGGTTTATGTATTTCCCGATATCAAAGGAAAGCCTTCGAGGCGGAGGGAAGGGGGAAAGGGGAAAGCGCCGAGCCATTATGACTATATAGCACTTGGAATGGGTCAGGATAAGGATTTGGGATGGGACCGGGAGGGGGAAGGAATGGTGCCCAATCACTTGGACGGTCGGGGATTGAACGTCGACCTGCATAAACGAGACCGTCGCTCCACCGTCCAGCCCAAGTGGTTGGACTTCCAGGCGGAGGCTGGCTTGTCTTGTGCCTCGTCGCCACAGAATACGTTTCGGTCCGTCCTGGACCATTCTCAAGTCGACAAGTCGAGAATCGACTTGAGAATGGTCCAGGACGGACCGAAACGTCGTCGTCCCTTCAGCTTCTAGTGTGTGGTCTGGTCAACATACTTCAGCCACGTTATTGTGACTCATCGCCTGCACAGAATACGTGTCTGCAGGCGGAGGTCTTCTGCTGCTGAAATATTAGGCCTCAGCACACACACATATTCTTACTGTTTGTGTTCTTACACTCAACTCTCCCTTTCCGGAAAACATAAATAGGGCTGTTGGTTAAGTATTTTTGTCATAAGTTAGTCGGTGTACTTTTTAAGGCATGCTATTAAAATTACAAAATACAATTACATAGAAGAAATTTCATTTTACATAGTCATTTTTCCTTCCTCCCTCCCTCCCTCCCCCTCTCTCTCTCTCTCTCTCTCTCTCTCTCTCTCTCTCTCTCTCTCTCTCTCTCTCTCTCTCTCTCTTTTTCTCTCTTTCTCCCTCTCTCTCTGTCTGAGAAGTAACTTCATGTTTTGGCATTTACTGACTAGTAATTTCCAAACTGGAAACTAGCGTTTCCAGTTTCCTTAACTGGAAACGCTTTTATTGCTGACTGACGTTGTCATACAGACAGATGTTTCTGACTGACCAGCGAACCTTGTATTTCCAAAGCATTCTAGCTGTCCAAAGCCTTGCCTCACCAAGCCTCTAACCAAAGCCTCTGACCAAAGCCTCTAAATGAAGCCTCTGACCAAAGCCGGTGGCAGTGGCTTCAATGAAGCACTGACTTACCAGAAGTCCTTGACTCTCCAAAATTCTCTGACAGACCAAAGGTCTCTCTCTGGCTCTCCTGACACCTCTTGAAAGGCAAGTCTCCTAAGAGAGAACATCTACGAGCCGCCAACAGGTTTAAACCTAGGTTATACCACGGAAGGAATAAAAGAAAACGGTACCACAAGCAAGCGGTACCAGACGAACTGGGAGAACAGCTATATATAAATGTATTTAGAAAAGTAAGCTTTTCGCTTATGCAGCATGTACACAAAAAAATTAAGCTCTTTGCGTATGGTGCGTGCGCCTGTGCGTGGCACGCAAAATACACAAACCCGCAGAGACATACAGATATATATTGTTAAAGGACAACTCGTCCAGGAAAGGTTTAGAGAGGAAAAACTAGAGAAAGATCTTCGCCAACACGGAGAAAATAAAACGAGGAAAAAGCTACTCCGCAACAAATCCTGACAGGAACGGACTGTGGAGTGGACACAGACAATATTAAAAAATAAAAGGAAGAGGGAGAGACGGGGAAAAATAAGGTGCATACAGATGTAAGTCAAAGAGAACAACGGGGCGAGAGAGACACGGGAGGAATACAAAACTTGGAGGGCGAGAGTGGGTTAGGGAGGGGAGAGGGAAGTGGGGAATGGAGGGGGAGAGGGAAGTGGGGAATGGAGGGGAGGAGAGTGTCGTTGAAGGGGGTAGTGTGGGTATGGGGATGAGAGGTAAGTAGGCATTGGGGGTAGGGAATGGAGCGGGAATGGTGTGGGGTGAGGATGGGGTGTTAGGCGACTAAGGTAGGGAGGGTAGATATGGGAAGGGAAGGGTTGTGTAGGGAAAGAGAGAAGACGTCAACGGAGGAGTGGAAACCGGTTTTCTAAAGGACCTAGCTCCTTCCCATATGTCCCTGAAAAGAAACTTGGCCCTAATTATAGGTTGTGAGTGCCATACTTCAACTTCTGAGTGACCTTTCAAGGAGCAGTGGCCTATAAATTGCACGGGAAGATCCTCCTCGAGCATCTCAAAGATGTGCTTCTAATCCAAAGATATGCAACAGCCTGGTGGACCAAACTCTCACAAGTCGAGCCTGGCCTCGGACCGGGCTTGGAGAATAGAAGAACTCCCAGAATCCCATCAAGCAGATCCGATAGTCTCACCCTGGGTCACCCTGCAGTGGAACAGTCTATCGGTTAGCATAATGTCAGGTGTTGCATCTTGCACTGCCAGCGAAGAATGACTTGAAGTATGACGGTAAGGTTCTTTGAAGATTCTACATGAGGTTGAAGACCTGCCTGGTTTTGGGATCTTCTCGGCCTCACCTACTTGTGCTTGCGGGGGTTGAGCTCTGGCTCTTTGGTCCCGCCTCTCAACCGTCAATCAACTGGTGGACAGATTCCTGAGCCTACTGGGCTCTATCATATCTACATTTGAAACTATGTATGGAGTCAGCCTCCACCACATCTCTGGCCTGGTTGAATACGGCTGGGTGATGCGCACTGAAGTCGCCAGTTCGTTTGCTGGTTGTTGTTAAAGATTCCATTAAGAGGGATTGAAGGGACAGGTAGTTGATTCTCGGTGTAAGGTACACTGTTCAGATGATTAGAGATCCGTGACTGGTATTGAATTCTAGAGCCAGAATGTGGTCATTCCTCGACAAGAATGGGGCGAAATAAGTAAACCTTCTTGATAAGGGCGGCGACTCTATTGTTCCCTCCTCTATTTTTCCACTGAAGAGTGGAAAATAGTACTAGAGACCTAGGGCCAGATTCACGAAGCAGTTACGCAAGTACTTACGAACGTGTCCATCTTTCCTCAATCTTTGACGGTTTTGTTTATATTTATGAAACAGTTTACAAGCATGAAAACTTCCCAATCAACTGTTGTTATTGTTATAAACAGCTTGCTGGTGCTTCGGAGCTCATTAACCGTTTAATAATTGTAAACAAAGCCGCCAAAGAATGAGAAAAGATGTACAGGTTCGTAAGTACTTGCGTAACTGCTTCGTGAATCTGACCCCCTAGTACACGTACTCCTAGAAACCTAGTACACGTACTCCTAGAGTGAGACACGTCGTCAGTCACGTGTTAAGCCTCCACATCACACTCGCAATGCGTCGAGTTTTATTTTATTCAGAAATTCTCCCAAAACACTTAACGTGTTTGTTAGCGTCAAAAAACATGGATTTCCATTCCAATTCCTCCTGTTCTACGCCAAGTGGCGACGCGAAAAACAAATATGAAAGACCGACTTAGGAGGGGGGGAGGGGGGAGGAAGGGGGGGGGGAGGGGGGGCAGGGGGGCATCAGGCTTCACAAATATCTACTCGCGACGCGCGTGTGTGCAGAGAAGTTTGAGCCTTCTGGTGCAGCGGAGTAAGGATGGAAAATTTAAATTAAGCAGCGAATGTGGGGGGAGGGGCAAATAAAGAAGGAAGATGAGGAAGGAGGAAGATAAACGGAGGGATGAAATAAAACGAAATCGGCAACGACCAGGGATGGCAATGGAGGGGAAAGATGGGGGGGGGCAGGGAGTTGAAATGGAATGAAGGAAGAGGTGGAAAGTAAGAATAAGGGGGAGAAGGAATAAGAGACAAGTGACTGGAGTCAGGATGAAGAAGATACACAGGGAAAAAGGTGGAGAAGAAAGAGGGAGGAAAGAAGGAGTAGAGACGAGAACGAAGAAAGGGAAATGAAAAACACACGAAAATGTTAGGAATACTGAACGAAGGAAAAAAGCCAAGCAAGAGTTTGAAAGAGTGTGAAATAAATTTACATACAATCTGGGAACACGAGCACCAGTGTCTCTCTCTCTCCCGGGACAAGGGCGCTCAGGCGCAGCTGGTGACGTGGTGGGGCGCAGGTGGTGACGTGTTGGGGCGCAGCTGGTGACGTGGCAGGGCGCAGCTGGTGACGTGGTAGGGCGCAGCTGGTGACGTGGTAGGGCGCAGCTGGTGACGTGGTAGGGCGCAGCTGGTGACGTGGTAGGGCGCAGCTGGTGACGTGTAGGGCGCAGCTGGTGACGTGGTGGGGCGCAGCTGGTGACGTGTAGGGCGCAGCTGGTGACGTGTAGGGCGCAGCTGGTGACGTGTAGGGCGCAGCTGGTGACGTGGTGGGGCGCAGCTGGTGACGTGGTGGGGCGCAGCTGGTGACGTGTAGGGCGCAGCTGGTGACGTGGTAGGGCGCAGCTGGTGACGTGTAGGGCGCAGCTGGTGACGTGTAGGGCGTAGCTGGTGACGTGTAGGGCGCAGCTGGTGACGTGGTGGGGCGCAGCTGGTGACGTGTAGGGGGCAGCTGGTGACGTGTAGGGCGCAGCTGGTGACGTGTAGGGCGCAGCTGGTGACGTGGTAGGGGCGCAGCTGGTGACGTGGTGGGGGCGCAGCTGGTGACGTGGTGGGGCGCAGCTGGTGACGTGGTGGGGCGCAGCTGGTGACGTGGTAGGGCGCAGCTGGTGACGTAGGGCGCAGCTGGTGACGTAGGGCGCAGCTGGTGACGTGGTTGGGCGCAGCTGGTGATGGCAGAACACAGCTGATGATGTTGATGTGTACTGATGGTGATGTTGCATGGCTCTGATGGTGATATTGCATGGCACTGCTGGTGTGAAAATGCAGTGAGAACCATAGCTGGTGTAGGAAGGATAAAACAAGCAGGTGGTGTTCCTGGCCTCAGCACGAAGGCTCCTCTCTACCATCGGATCTCCCAATTGCCTATTTTCCGCGTATTTAACGCGAAGATTCGAGCCTTTGGAGTGCCTGACCCAATATATTTATATATATATATATATATATATATATATATATATATATATATATATATATATATATATATATATATATATATATATATATATATATGACTGAAAACTCACACCCCAGAAGTGACTCGAACCCATACTCCCAGGAGCAACGCAACTGGTAACTACAGGGCGCCTTAATCCGCTTGACCATCACGGCCGGACAAAAGGAAGTGATAGCCGAAGCTATTTGAACCACTTCCCCGCCGGCAACTCGGATGGTAATCTTGGGCATAGCATTTCACCAAATCACCTCATTCTTTGGGGCACACGTGAGGAACACAAATGCGAACAAGCCTGAATGGTCCCCAGGACTATATGCGACTGAAAACTCACACCCCAGAAGTGACTCGAACCCATACTCCCAGGAGCAACGCAACTGGTAACTACAGGGCGCCTTAATCCGCTTGACCATCAAGGTGGTGATTTGAATGAGAAAAAACGATTCACATTCATTCTCATCCTTTTGTCCGGCCGTGATGGTCAAGCGGATTAAGGCGCCCTGTAGTTACCAGTTGCGTTGCTCCTGGGAGTATGGGTTCGAGTCACTTCTGGGGTGTGAGTTTTCAGTCGCATATAGTCCTGGGGACCATTCAGGCTTGTTTGCATATATATATATATATATATATATATATATATATATATATATATATATATATATATATATATATATATATATATATATGTCGTACCTAGTAGCCAGAACGCACTTTTCAGCCTACTATGCAAAGCCCGATTTGCCTAATAAGCCAAGTTTTCCAGAATTAATATGTTTTCTCTAATTTTTTTCTTACGAAATGATAAAGCTACCCATTTCATTATGTATGAGGTCAATTTTTTTTATTGGATTTAAAATTAACGTAGATATATGACCGAACCTAACTAACCCTACCTAACCTAACCTAACCTATCTTTATAGGTTAGGTTAGGTTAGGTAGCCGACAAAGTTAGGTTAGGTTAGGGTGGGTAGGTTAGGTTGTCGAAAAACAATTAATTCATGAAAACTTGGCTTATTAGGCAAATCGGGCCTTGCATAGTAGGCTGAGAAGTGCGTTCTGGCTATTAGGTACGACATATATATATATATATATATATATATATATATATATATATATATATATATATATATATATATATATATATATATATACTGGAGAGGGGTACCCAGTGTTGCTCAGGTCTCTCTCTCTCTCTCTTATTGACGTTTTCTATACATTGTCCTTGATAGGTTAGGTAGGTTGTTTGGGTTCTTACGTTTCTGGTTAGGCAAAACTGTTACATTTTTTCTTACAGAGTGGTAAATCGAGAGAGTATGGGTTGAATATTGGTTGCTATTCAAAAAGCTGAATACCAACTTTTGCTGGATCGTTTCTATTTCTGTTCATAGCTCTCTTTGTCGTTCTTGGGATAGGGTGGGTCCTCTTACATTATCAAGAGGAGCCTCGACGCCCCAACAGGTTGTCCCGCACAGCCAGACCCACAACTGTACAGACCCACAACTGCCACAGACCCACAACTGCCACAGACCCACAACTGCACAGACCCACAACTGTACAGACCCACAACTGTACAGACCCACAACTGCACAGACCCACAACTGTACAGACCCACAACTGTACAGACCCACAACTGTACAGACCCACAACTGTACAGACCCACAACTGCACAGACCCACAACTGCACAGACCCACAACTGTACAGACCCACAACTGTACAGACCCACAACTGTACAGACCCACAACTGTACAGACCCACAACTGTACAGACCCACAACTGTACAGACCCAGTGACAGAAGCGTCAAGGTGGAGGGCACTATGCCCTGGAGAAGAAAGAGAAGGGAACGTCACGGAGGAGGAGGAGGGAGGAGAATGGGAATAGGAGAGGATAAGGAGGAGGAAGAATAGGAGAAGGAGGCGTCGTCTGCCACACCAACATGCGGACATGACATTATACAACAGTCCCTGCGGCAAGTTTCCAACACGTCTCTGGCGATTCATGGTAAGAAAAATCCTGAGCGCCATCCCTCTCCTTGTCTCATATCGCGAGCTGTATATCGCGCTCAGAGATGCTCGACGACGCCAGGCGATACGTTTTTAGTGATCGTTGCTGGCAATGTGATACACGCTGCACTTGAACGACACATCTGCCGGTAATGTTACCATCTACAGCGATATATGTGAAGCTGACGGGGCGACAGAGAACGACTCTGATCCCGCGATATTTCGTAATATTATTATTTACATCATACGTCACACTGTACTTGTTCGTTGTGCTTACCTGCAAGGCGATATCTGACGAGTTATAATTACTTAGTTCCGTGTTCCCGAAATGTTTTTAAACTGCTGAAGACAGGTTTCTCTGATGTGTGGCTGGTCAGGGAGGCTGTGAGTGTTAGCAGCCCGCATTGCCACCTCAACATGGCTTATCCGCTATTTCCTCGACCAGCTCTTCAACATTTCATTGAGTACATGTGGAACCTGGACCTTCAAGATGTCTAGAGCAGATTATGAGCTCTTAACGGGAGTCTTCGTTCCAGGGAATAGTCTGTTCGGTTAAGAGGCTGTCCTGTAGGTTAAGAGGCGGTCCTGTAGGTTAATAGACGGTCCTGTAGGTTAAGAGGCGGTCCTGTAGGTTAAGAGACGGTCCTGTAGGTTAAGAGACGGTCCTGTAGGTTAATAGAGTCCTGTAGGTTAAGAGACAGTCCTGTAGGTTAAGAGGCGGTCCTGTAGGTTAAGAGACGGTCCTGTAGGTTAAGAGGCGGTCCTGTAGGTTAAGAGACGGTCCTGTAGGTTAAGAGGCGGTCCTGTGGGTTAAGAGACGGTCCTGTAGGTTAAGAGACGGTCCTGTAGGTTAAGAGACGGTCCTGTAGGTTAAGAGACAGTCCTGTAGGTTAATAGAGTCCTGTAGGTTAAGAGACAGTCCTGTAGGTTAAGAGGCGGTCCTGTAGGTTCAGAGGCGGTCCTATAGGTTAAGAGGCGGTCCTGTATGTTAAAAGACGGTCCTGTAGGTTAAGAGACAGTCCTGTAGGTTAAGAGACAGTCCTGTAGGTTAAGAGACGGTCCTGTAGATTAAGAGGCGGTCCTGTAAGTTAAATACATATGTTATTCCATGCGGATGTTACTGGCTCCCTCTTTAGCGGCTTGGATAACACGTGCGCCTTGATGGGGGGATACGAGCACACATCAATATCTCACACAAGATACCACGAGTCCTTTGAAGAGTAACATCAATGGCGTGACATCCCTAGGTCTAAAGGATTTCATAAATCATCCAATAATTTGCCTGCATCACGCATCATCTATTGTATCAGTGACCATTGACGTAGTTTGGCATAATTATTCGTATATGTTATATCACACGAGTCTCATTATATTTTGTGTGGTATACTCACTTAAAAGTCTAATTGAAGTAACTGGAATTTGTCACCGTTGAACATTATGGTGTTTCCCGCTGCGCATTATTGGAGAGTTGATGTTAATAGTCTCCAGCACTGGAAATTGTCCATAAAATGCGCATGAAGTAAATAAGGAGCAAAGTAGGAAGATTGGTTTTAAGTAAATAACTACCAAAAGAAGGCACCAAGCTAGAGAGACAATGTAGTATGATCAGTCTTTAATTTCCTAACGAACTGAACCCAAAGTGTAATAATCAACAGAGTAAAATCCGGATCATCCACCGTGAACAATTCAGTACAAATTTATCATCATACTGAATACTCTTTTATTTATATAATATGTAAGTATATACATATAATAATATATTTCTTGTATAATGTTAGTATAATATTCCAACATATTACATAAGAAGGTACATTAGGTAGTACAAAACATATTTTTACATTCTTGCAAAGCCAGAAATGCTCATAGAAATTCACAAGGACACAAACAATAGTATGGTATCAACCTTCGTTGATGATAGGACGATTCTTGTAGACAACAGAGTACGCAGCAGCCGGGGGTTGAGCTACGGCTCTTTGGTCCCGCCTCTCGACTGTCAATCAACTGGTGTACAAGTTCCTGAGGCTACTGGTCTCTGTCATATCTACATTTTTAAATTGTGCATGGAGTCAGCCTCCACCACATCACTGCCTAATGCATTCCATCTGTTAACTACTCTGGCACTGACAAAAATCTTTCTAATGTCTCTGTGGCTCATTTGGGTACTCAGCTTCTACCTGTGTCCCCTTGTTCGTTGCCCCCTTGTGCCTCCGTGTGGCATTGTGTGGCACTTTGGTAAACCGATTTCCTGCTCCTAGAGTGGCGGGCAGTCGCTTCCCTGATTTATCCATGTGGTTATAACAATATATATATATATATATATATATATATATATATATATATATATATATATATATATATATATATATATATATATATATATATATATATATAATGAACTTCGGAGAGTTAGTTTTTCACCCTCCTTATCAACTGAAGACCATAAAAAATATAAGATTCCTGCTGCCAAATGCTATAAAATATATCTACAAGAAAGACTACTACCAAAATATACTAACATATAATAATGGGTTCAGGAAAATAAAAAAAATAGTGACCCCCACAAAATAAATCTTTAAGGGATCCAAGTCTATAAGAGGGATTCAAGATCCATAAGAGGTTTTGATCCTACAAAGCGCAGCGAGACGCCTAATAATCACCACGCTGCCACGGGTCCAGAAAACAGATGAGCATCGGGGCGAAGGGAGTTGGGGGAGGGAGAAGAGGAGAGAGGCGATTGGGAATGGAAGGGGGGAGGAGTGAGGGGCAATGGAAGGGGGAGGAGTGAGGGGGAGTGGGAAAGGGGGGAGACTGAGGGGAGACGAACCACGTTAAACTATGATTGCAGGAAAAGGGAGGGGGGATATTAACTTGGAAAAGAGAGGGGAACAAATATGGGGTATAGAGGGAATCTGGAAGACTGGAAACGGAAAAGAAGGGAGGTTGGGAAAGGGACAGAAAGTTGAGAGGGAAAAAGACTGGAGAAGGGTACAATGGAAAATTAAATAAGACTGACGAAATGGGAGCCAGAAAGAGAGGGAGATAAGAAAATAAAGTCTTAAAATTACAAAACAAAATGAAGTGAGGAAACAGCAAAGCGAAAGAGGAGATATGAAGAAAAGGCCAAGAGAAGAGATAGGGTGTGGGAAGAGGGGAAGGGGAAAAGAGGAACAGAAAGAGGGAAGAGCCAGGAAGAGGAAAGGGAGAGAGAGGGAGGGGCGCTAGGCGAGACAAGTGAGGTGCGTGAAGCGCGCAGAAGACCCAAACGTGACTTATTTCTCTATTGGGAGAAGATTTATCGAGCCGGCCGAAGAGGGTTCGGCGCCCCCCGCCCGAAGAGGGGGGTCGGCGCCCCCCGCTACAAAACGGTGAAGAAGAGAGAAGTGGAGGAGAAGGCGACTTGAGCAACGAGGAGGAGTGACGGATCAGCGAAAGGAAATATATAAAAATTAGATAAAAGCAGGAAATAACAGCAGGGATCAAACTATGACAAGCGAATGCATACATAGGAGGAGGAGAGAAGGAGGATAAGGAGGATTAGGATACAAGGAAGAGGAGGTAGAAGGAACAAGGAACAGGCGTCTAAAAACAACGGAAGGTTGCCGGATAGACAGGAGGAACCACGCGGATAGATACCGACCAATTCCCTTTACCTGCCGGAGATTTATTAGACAGGACGACATCCTCTCTTCTTCCTTGGGATGGGACAGATGCGAGGGCAGGGAATAGAAATGAAAGGAGGCAGAGAATGACATAGGGCAGAGGATGGGGACGGGACAGAGGATGGAATAGAGTAGAGCATGGGGGATGGAGTAGATATGATAGCAGAGGATGAGACGGGCATGTGCGGGGTGGAAAAGATGACGTGTAGTTAAAAAACTAGAGAAGAAGCAAGTGGGAGAGAGAACATGATACAGAAAGAAACAAAACTGGATGGATAGGACAAACTGAGAGAGAGAGAGAGAGAGAGAGAGAGAGAGAGAGAGAGAGAGAGAGAGAGAGAGAGAGAGAGAGAGAGAGAGAGAGAGAGAGAGAGAGAGAGAGAAATGAAGAGCTCAAACCAGGACCCGTCATGTCAGAGCCGAGCCTGCAACAACCCCCAACCCCGTCTCTTCTCACCTAATACGTCGCATTCTGGATGGAATAGACCAATCCGTTAAAAAATCCGACGTATTAGTATAAATTTAAGCTCCGTAATACGAACGTTTTCAATGCCTCGACCGGTTAGATTGCTGATGTTCGTATGTGTCCGGTTATAGGCCCTAACAGATGCACATTTTACCGGCCGGCGAAGCGAGAGACCGGACCGCAAATTCACAAAACGAAATTTTCCCCTTGGAATAGAACTAAGTTTTCACAACAAAGCGACGTTTGCAAAATCAAGTCACCTAATCAAAGGGAAATTTTTGGGTCTCCCGTTTTGCACTGAACACTAAATGAAATTTACTTATAAAATACTTCCAGAGGAGAGCAGTTGTAATGCTCTAGCCGTAAACTATGGCATGCATGAAGCAGGAAACTGTAACGAGAGAGGAACTGTCAGCCTTAAGCCTCAGAACAGTAGTAGTTGGTTCTGAAAATGAGAGATGGGGGAGGGAAGGGGAGCAATGGAAGATAAGAGGAAGTAGGGGCAAAGAGAAGAAAGTAGTGGAGAAGAAAGTAGAATAGGAGAAGAAAGTAGTATAGGAGAAGAAAGTAGTATAGGAGAAGAAAGTAGTATAGGAGAAGAAAGTAGTATAGGAGAAGAAAGTAGTATAGGAGAAGAAAGTAGTATAGGAGAAGAAAGTAGAATAGGAGAAGAAAGTAGTATAGGAGAAGAAAGTAGTATAGGAGAAGAAAGTAGAATAGGAGAAGAAAGTAGTATAGGAGAAGAAAGTAGTATAGGAGAAGAAAGTAGTATAGGAGAAGAAAGTAGTATAGGAGAAGAAAGTAGTATAGAAGAAAGTAGAATAGGAGAAGAAAGTAGTATAGGAGAAGAAAGTAGAATAGGAGAAGAAAGTAGTATAGGAGAAGAAAGTAGTATAGGAGAAGAAAGTAGAATAGGAGAAGAAAGTAGTGAAAGGAGCAGAAAGTAGAATAGGAGAAGAAAGTAGTATAGGAGAAGAAAGTAGTATAGGAGAAGAAAGTAGAATAGGAGAAGAAAGTAGTGAAAGGAGCAGAAAGTAATAAATGGAGAAGAAAGTAGTAGAAGAAGCAACTGAGTAATAAAGGAATTAATTAACTGACGAATAACGCATTTGGCATCTTAACAACGAGGTAATTACCACCCAAGAAACAACCCCGAAGGGCAAAGGCGCAGTGGAACAACAGAAACAAACGGCTTACCTCTAGAGAACAGATCGAACACACTTAGTCTGTCGCCTATCCTTTGATCAAAAGGGATTCCCGATTAACCACATTCAATTGGCCGAACGACTTGTACCCTCCCCCTTTCCCACCCTTACTATAGAAAGGTGGTACAGCAATGAGTGGCAAATCATGGGAGCAAATAGCGGAGGAGGTAGCAGCTACGGGCTCACCATAGCCCGTGCTGCTTGGAACTCTTTGTTCCAAGTAGCGAATCTTAAACAACAACAACAAGAGGTAATAATGTACTCGCCTACTTGTGCTTACTGGGGGTTGAGCTTAGGCTCTCTGGTCCTGCCTCTCAACTATTCAATGTATTCATTGGAGGAAGAACAAGAACTGAGAGTGAAGGTAACCAGAATAAAAATGTACAAGAAAACATAGAAAAAAAAACTAAAAAATCCCATAAAATGTACTACAGGAAAAACTGGAAGGGGCAGAATGGGACACGAAAGAGGAAAGAAAGAAGGAAGGGGGAAACAGAGAGAGAGAGATGCATAAAAATAAGAAAGGGAAGAGGGGGAGGGGGAGATGAAGGGTGATAGACAAGATGGGAAAACAAAACTATGTTTTTTTTCCTTCCTTGCATATGATGTCCAACATGTGGAAACACTGAGAGATGGCTGATAGACATATGGTGGATACGGGGGTGGGTGGAGCAGACATTGGTGGGTGGAAGAGACGGGGGTGGGTGGAGGACACATGGGTGGGTAGACAGAAGGTGGGTGGGTAGAGGAGACATGGGTGGGTGGGTGGAGGAGACATGGGTGGGTGGGTAGTGGAGACATGGGTGGGTGGGTAGAGGAGACATGGGTGGGTGGGTAGAGGAGACATGGGTGGGTGGGTGGAGGAGACATGGGTGGGTGGGTAGTGGAGACATGGGTGGGTGGGTAGAGGAGACATGGGTGGGTGGGTAGAGGAGACATGGGTGGGTGGGTAGTGGAGACATGGGTGGGTGGGTAGAGGAGACATGGGTGGGTGGGTGGAGGAGACATGGGTGGGTGGGTGGAGGAGACGGGAGTGGGTGGACTGAAGGTGGGTGAGGTTTATGGACGGGAAAAAGAGTTGGTAAGGGAAACGATGAAGTTGAATTTATTATATATAAATCCGATACAACGTTATTGGAGCTGAAAAACGCAATAAACTAAAAACATCCAGATATGTGTGTGGCGTTCGTACACGCCTGGCAACAGTGTATGTGTGGCGTTCGTACACGCCTGGCAACAGTGTATGTGTGGCGTTCGTACACCCCTGGCAACAGTGCATGTGTGGCGTTCGTACACCCCTGGCAACAGTGCATGTGTGGCGTTCGTACACCCCTGGCAACAGTGCATGTGTGGCGTTCGTACACCCCTGGCAACAGTGTATGTGTGGCGTTCGTACACCCCTGGCAACAGTGTATGTGTGGCGTTCGTACACGCCTGGCAACAGTGTATGTGTGGCGTTCGTACACGCCTGGCAACAGTGCATGTGTGGCGTTCGTACACGCCTGGCAACAGTGTATGTGTGGCGTTCGTACACGCCTGGCAACAGTGCATGTGTGGCGTTCGTACACCCCTGGCAACAGTGTATGTGTGGCGTTCGTACACGCCTGGCAACAGTGTATGTGTGGCGTTCGTACACGCCTGGCAACAGTGCATGTGTGGCGTTCGTACACGCCTGGCAACAGTGTATGTGTGGCGTTCGTACACCCCTGGCAACAGTATATGTGTGGCGTTCGTACACCCCTGGCAACAGTGTATGGTGGAGTTCGTACACCCCTGGCAACAGTGTATGGTGGAGTTCGTACACCCCTGGCAACAGTGTATGGTGGAGTTCGTGCACCCCTGGCAACAGTGTATGGTGGAGTTCGTACACCCCTGGCAACAGTGTATGGTGGAGTTCGTACACCCCTGGCAACAGTGTATGGTGGAGTTCGTACACCCCTGGCAACAGTGTATGGTGGAGTTCGTACACCCCTGGCAACAGTGTGAGGCGTTCGTACACCCCAAGCAACAGTGTATGAGGACAGTTCGTTCACACCTGGGGAACCCAGTGCAGTGCTATCATTATTTTCACCAGACACGATGCACCTTTTCCACCTGACACCTTTCTTCCCTGTCCTCGCCGCCGTAAGTAACAAGGCCTTGAGGTTATCTTGAGATGATTTCGGGGCTTAGTGTCCCCGCGGCCCGGTCCTCGACTAGGCCTCCACCCCCAGGAAGCAGCCCGTAGCAGCTGTCTAACTCCCAGGTACCTATTTACTGCTAGGTAACAGGGGCATCAAGATGAAAGAAACATTTTGCCCATTTGTTTCCGTCTCCACCGGGGATCGAACCCGGAACCTCAAGACTACGAATCCGAAGCGCTGTCCACCCAGCTGTCAGGCCTAGTAGCAGGTAATTAATACTAACATTGTGTATTACTTTATATCCGATTAGTAAACAAAAAAAACATATTATATATATATATATATATATATATATATATATATATATATATATATATATATATATATATATATATATATATATATATATATATATATATATATATTCTGGCAAGAAAAGATGGCGCTCGATGCATTTCTGACGTCACTTCCGTCACTTCGCGTCACGTGACGCAACCAATGGGGAGACAGGGAACATTACAGCCAGTTGAGTTTGAGGAGTTTGAGGACATGAGAGGCCATTCGACCAATTGGCTCTGGAGAGCTCACTCGATGTTCAGTACCCCATGATCAGCGGCCCTGACCAACAGCGCCCTGTGATCTCTCTAGAAATTGACAGTGTTGATGGAACGTTGATGTTGATGTCTCCCGTGTTGATGGAACGGGGGAACTCATCAACTCATCAATTCATTTATTGATAAATAAATATTCGGAAGGTTAGGTTAGGTTATTAAGTTATTAAATATTAAGTCGTGAGTCATTGCATTTGACGGCCGACGGGTGGAAAGCTGGGGATTAGAACACACTTTTGTCTTTCAGTGTCGTGAGGTTCACCTCACGACACAACTCAACAATAAAAACAGATATAATCAAATCAGGAAAAATTGTGAGTAGTATTGCACTATATACACCCGAAAGCGAAACGATGGTTTCACGAACTCGTTCGTCATAATCCCAAGCACATATAAATAATAACATGCAGGAAACACACACACACACACACACACACACACACACACACTCACACTCACACTCACACACACACACTCACACACACACACACACACACACACACACACACACACACACACACACACACACACACAGGGTGGATAGACCAGATCAAAGACGCACACAGGAAGAGAGAGAAAATACTGTCTAAATCCCAAGGAGAAGGAAATTAAATCAGGCGACAGAGACTCTGAGCGAGCGCATCGCTTTTGATATCCGGGACTTCTTGCAGGGAAGATAACGGCCAGACAAGACCCTTCAACATCAACACCGGTATCGTACACAGCTGAACTATCAACTGCTTCATCATCAGCAGCAGAGGCAGCAACCATACCAGCAGCAGCAACCATAGCAGTAGCAGCAGCAGCAACCATAGCAGTAGCAGCAGCAACCATAGCAGCAGTAGCACCAGCAACCATAGCAGCAGCAACCATAGCAGTAGCAGCAGCAACCATAGCAGCAGTAGCACCAGCAACCATAGCAGCAGCAACCATAGCAGCAGTAGCACCAGCAACCATAGCAGCAGCAACCATAGCAGCAGTAGCAGCAGCAACCATAGCAGCAGTAGCAGCAGCAACCATAGCAGCAGTAGCAGCAGCAACCATAGCAGCAGGAGCAGCAGCAACCATAGCAGCAGTAGCAGCAGCAACCATAGCAGCAGGAGCACCAGCAACCATAGCAGCAGTAGCACCAGCAACCATAGCAGCAGTAGCAGCAGTAGCACCAGCAACCATAGCAGCAGTAGCAGCAGTAGCACCAGCAACCATAGCAGCAGTAGCAGCAGTAGCACCAGCAACCATAGCAGCAGTAGCACCAGCAACCATAGCAGCAGCAAACATAGCAGCAGTAGCAGCAGCAACTATAGCAGCAGTAGCACCAGCAACCATAGCAGCAGCAACTATAGCAGCAGTAGCAGCAGCAACCATAGCAGCAGGAGCACCAGCAACCATAGCAGCAGCAACTATAGCAGCAGTAGCAGCAGCAACCATAGCAGCAGTAGAACCAGCAACCATAGCAGCAGCAACGGTAATACTAGACAAACTCCAACAGCAGTCACAGCAGGGGTACCACACAAACACAGCAACAGTCACAGCAGGGGTACAAAACACAGCAACATTCACAGCAGGGGCAACACAAACACAGCAACAGTCACAGCAGGGGTACGAAACACAGCAACATTCACAGCAGGGGCACCACAAACACAGCAACAGTCACAGCAGGGGTGCTAAAACAGCTCCCCAGCAGTCAGAGAACGCCTTCAACACCCAATACGTGTATGGAACAGAGGTGACGCCGAGTCAATGATAACGTCATCGCTCCAGCTGTTGTGTAATCTCGTGATGATAACATTCATCGCGGGAAAATGCTGGACAATGCAATGTGATGAGAGGCCCTGTTGATGACAACAATGAGGGGCTCATTGTAAGGCAAAGGGAAAGGAAATGGTGTGTAGGGAAGAGAACAAGATGATGTTTATGACACAAAAAATACAACGTCAAAACGACCAACTTTGAGGAAATCCGTCATGCGAGTTTCTGTAAGCTTCAGATTACACACAACTTGTGTATTTCTTTCGTCAAAGGATTCTCAGAACCTTCGCGTTGCCTTACAAACTTCTTCGTTCCCAAGAGTGGGATTTTCTTAGGGTAGAAGCCTACAGAAGTGGGATTTTCTTAGGGTAGAAGCCTACAGAAGTGGGATTTTCTTAGGTAGAAGCCTACAGAAGTGGGATTTTCTTAGGTAGAAGCCTACAGAAGTGGGATTTTCTTAGGGTAGAAGCCTACAGAAGGGGGATTTTCTTAGGTAGAAGCCTACAGAAATGGGATTTTCTTAGGGTAGAAGCCTACAGAAGGGGGATTTTCTTAGGGTAGAAGCCTTCAGAAGTGGGATTTTCTTAGGTAGAAGCCTACAAAAGTGGGATTTTCTTAGGTAGAAGCCTACAGAAGGGGGACTTTCTTAGGTTAGCCTAAGAAAGCCTTAGCCTTCTTCTTAGAAGAAGCCTACCGTTTGAACAAATCCACAAGGGCCGTGACAAGGATTCGAACTTGTTTGTGTCTCGGAGAGGCTGCAGGATCCAGTATGTTCAGTAGAACTTCGGTTTCAACTCTTTTGACCATGTCGTAGCTCAGTCGATTAAGGCAGCGTCTGGGATACTCTCGGACGCACGTTCGAACCCTCGTCACGCCCCTTGTGGATTTGTCCATTTAATGCATCACGCTATTGTGATTTCTGTGTGTGTAAAGCCTACCGTTTCTTCTAATAAAATTCCATATTTATAAATAAAATACTTTATGAAATCCAAAGATTTTCAATAAATATAAGCACGAAGATTTCCGAACGTCAAGATTTCAGAAACCTTATGTACAAAAATTATGCTTGAATTTTATGAATGTAGATCATAAAAAATGGCTTTATCACTTATAGATTTTGAAATGAAGCACCGCAAAAGGCAAAAGATATGCAAATTTAAACACTATTTGAATATCAATGATTGAAGGTGGCAATAATGGGTGAGTTATGCCACTAAAAATGACGGAATCACACACTGAATTGAATTATTCCTTAAGCTCCACCCGAGAGAGTCTGCCGAAGGGGACGCTGGAAAAGCGAGAGGCAATAAAGACAGGAGAAGGGTAGATGGAGACGTGAGAATGAGGAGAAACAATAGGCGGAGAAGTAAAGATGGGAAGGGGGAGACGGAGGTGAAGGGAAGCTGTAAGTGAGAGGACGCAGAAACGGGAGAGAGAAGAGAAAAATGGAAGAAGAGAGAAGCAAAACCACTGAAAGTTGCAATATATAAAAGAGAAAATCCAGAGTAGATAATAAGAACATAAAAGTTATAACAGAAGAAACACAGGAAGATGAGAAATAAGAGAAGAAGGAGGAGGAAGAAGAAGAAGAGGTAAAGCTAGAGAAACAAGACAAAACAGTTAAAAAGAACCATACTAGAAGACACAAAGTAAGGCAAGATAGCAAACAGTTAACACCAAAATACAAAAGGATATTAAAAGTAGGATATTAAAATATTATACACAAGACCAAGGCTCGCCAACTCGCCGGGTTAAAAGATAACAAATACTTTAAAGAATGAACTGTGAAGTGGGTTCAAACGGAAAAAGCTAAAAGGAAGACCCAAGTGTTTGAGAGAGAGAGAGAGAGAGAGAGAGAGAGAGAGAGAGAGAGAGAGAGAGAGAGAGAGAGAGAGAGAGAGAGAGAGAGAGAGAGAGAGAGAGAGAGAAGAAGAGCGCCCTCACACCAGTGCGCGAGGAAAAATCCTTACTGAAAATTCTAAATTTCAAATAAACGAATAATTGAGATAATTGAACAGAAAGAAAAGATGGTGATGCCACCTGAAAAAGCGGGAAGTTGAATTAAGTGAAAATTGGGAGATTATTTAAAACTTTATTTACCACAGTAAATAGTAACATCAACGACAAGAAAACCAACTGTTGACATAACAAATTTGTGTATATATATATATATATATATATATATATATATATATATATATATATATATATAAAATTTATATATATAAATTATATTTATATATATAAAATTCATTTTTTGGCATTATAACCAAGAATTAAACCCAACGAACACATGCAATGAGAGTGGCGATGTTTCGCGCCGTGCTGATAATAGACCGAAACGTCGCCATTTTCCCTTCGTAAGAATCAAGTGTTTGAAAAAATAAACAAAATTTTATTGTCAAACAAGTAAACTGAGAAGTTGATGAGTACTTAAGATTCGACCAATGCAAAACAAGAATAAAGTATTCTTGAAATTGTGGCTGTTACACACAGAGATCACAATAGCGTGATGCATCAAATGAACAAATCCACAAGGGCCGTGACGAGGGTTCGAACCTACGTTCAAGAGCATCCCAGACATGTGGCTGTTAGTCCATGAGACTGTTATGTCGATAATGCCTGAACGGCTCTGCCGATTTGTATATAAAATACAACCTACAAATTACAGTATTATGAAGCTATTATTATTACAAATTACAGAAGTTATTATGAAGTTATTATTATTACAAATTACAGAAGTTATTATGAAGTTATTATTATTACAAATTACAGAAGTTATAATGAAGTTATTATTATTACAAATTACAGAAGGCTATTATGTTGATAATGCCTGAACGGCTCTGCCGATTTGTATATAAAATACAACCTACAAATTACAGTATTATGAAGCTATTATTATTACAAATTACAGAAGTTATTATTATTATTACAAATTACAGAAGTTATTATGAAGTTATTATTATTACAAATTACAGAAGGCTATTATGTTGATAATGCCTGAACGGCTCTGCCGATTTGTATAAAAGCACAAAAAGGCTTTTTTTTCTAAGACATGTATGACCTAATACGTTTTTGGAGCAACCTGGTAGACAGAATATGTAAGCTCCTAAGGAACAAATTTTGTATTTTTCCAAGAATTTACCAGTGGCTAATGCAGAAAATTTGCTGAATATTTTACATAAACTTGTTAAAAGGGTCAATCCTATTTACCAAATAATATTTGCCTTTGCCAGAACTATAATACAATCATGAGCCAACTGTAGGAATACAATATGACACGATGATAAATAAATTGTAAGAATGTATTGCAAAAATGAGTCAAATACGAGTGAAAAAAAAGACTTCGTAGTAACCTTTGCTTTCTTAGACAATATGTGTAAATATGTATGTAAATAGGAATATGTGAAAACTTGAAGAACATGACTAGCGGCGATCACACGTTAAAAAGCAGGGGAAAGGGTGTGTGTAAACAAGGACATGCCGTCAATGGGGATGAGGTCATCTCGCCTCACAGCGCATCCCCACCCCCAGCCTCAGCCACACCCCCACCCTCAGCACCACCCCAGCCCAACCCCACCCCCAGCATCACCCCATCCCATCCCCACCCTCAGCACCACCCCGCCCAAACTCTCTTTCCCTCAAACCCTTCAACTTCTCTCAGAATGTTCGGTAATACGTTTATTGCTTGTGATGTGTGTCTATGTATGTATTAACACGATGTACTGAACGGGGTGAGAATAGCTTGAGCTACCACATCCCTTTGTGTGTATTTTACCTCAATAAACTTATTTCAATTTCAATTTCCTTCAACTTCCATCTACCTCCTCTTTACCACACCACTTATCTCCTCCCTCCGTCTTCACACTCCTTCTTTCACCTTCCTATCTTCCCTCTTTCTCCTTACCTATTCGAAAGAAAAATATTTATATATTCATTAAAGAATAGCGAGTAAATTTGAAGCCACATATATCCCACAAACTTTCCCTTCTCTTCTAGTTTACCGCCCCCGAGAGACCCTTAATGTATTCACAATTCCGTGATGCGAACTCTCGAACACAAATTATACGTCTTATTGGTAAAATAAATTGAAAATGTCACATAGGTTAAGGGCTTCCATCAACGGATCGCGCTCTACTGCAACTTACACTCTTAAGTTACCATTACATTTATCAGTGACGTGTGTATGTCACGTATGTCAGACGAATTCAGCAATATGCGGCGTCAGCATTGAGTCCTTATCACGTTAAACATAAACCAAAGTTGGGTCAAGTTCAGGGCTATGCTACCAAACTGGTCCCAGAGCTGAGAGGAATGAGTTACGAAGACTTAAAAGGAGTTCAACTTTGAGTTTGGGAATATAATATATATATTCCCATAGCGCACGAGCTGGAGTTTATCTCCATTAAACATAAAATGTTAAGTGGCCCACTGAAAGACCTGATTAACAATAGTTGGGAGGTTTGCTGTGTCTTTCTATTCGTTAGGAAATTAACATTCCATCTTCCTACTCTGCCAATTATTCCTTCTGAGCGCATCTTGTGTGCAATAACACCATGGTCACACTTGAAAAAGGTTCGCGAAATCTGATTATGACTTCAGTGTTTTGTAATGTGTTCCATGGCAGCTAAGGTCATGCCATAGTGGTCTAGGAATTATGAGAGGCAGAAGCTCCCTGTTGTGAACCCACAGTTATGTAGACACGGTGAGTCTGTGTGTTTTGTGATCTTGACACTCTTTCAAAGATGTTTATGTGTGATATTAGTGCTATAAATCTATACTTTTTTTGCTTCTGCTTTATTTCCTCCTTTATGGCATGGTGCTATCTCCGCTGTTTTAATTATGTAGATATTGTGAGTCCGTGTATTTTGTGATTTTACCTTTTGGCACTCAAAAAATTTTGGGTGTGATATTAGTGCTATAAATCTATACTTTTTTTGCTTCTCCTTTATCTCCTCCTTTATGGCGTGGTGCTATCAAGGCCGTTTTAATTATCTCGGGGATAACACCAGTATCTAGTTGACCAAACCACACACTAGAAAGTGAAGGGACGACGACGTTTCGATCCGTCCTGGACCATTCTCAAGTCGATTGTGTGAGGATGGGGATGTTTCATCGGATCATCTTACTAAAGTATCTACTGAAGTACCTTTATCTACTAAAGTACCGTATCATCGTTTGCGCATGACAAACGCACACAATCGACTTGAGAATGGTCCAGGACGAACCGAAACGTCGTCGTCCCTTCACTTTCTAGTGTGTGGTTTGGGCAACATATTTCAGCCACGTTATTGTGACTCCTCGTCTACATTTCATAGCAATTTGTAGGTTGGGCGTAGAAAAGGCGACATACTGGTTGAGAGGCCGGGTAGTACGCGAACAAGGGCACACAGCTGGAAACTCAGTAGCCAAATGATTCTCAGAGATATAGTAAATAAGTTTTTTCAAGTGTCAAGTGAGTGAACAAATGTCATGCTCTAAAACAGTGAAGTGGTGGAGGCACAGACTCCATATCCAGTTTTAAAATGTAGATATGACAGAGGTTGAGAGGCAGGACCCAAGAGCCATAGCACACACATGTCCCACAACTGCAACTAAGCAAGTATTGCTACAGATGTTGTCTCTTCATTCTTGAAAGAGGAAGGTTTCCCCTGAACCCGGTACTGACATTGTGTGTGTGTGTGTGTGTGTGTGTGTGTGTGTGTGTGTGTGTGTGTGTGTGTGTGTGTGTGTGTGTGTGTGTGTGTGTGTGTGTGGTGAACCGCGCGGATGACGGATGTAAATACATGAAGAAGATTCACACCTTCGGCTGCATTCTTCCAGAAGTGGTCATGTCTTGGAATAGGATCGCGTGGCGATGATCAATTGCGTTATTCATTACCTACTCATATGGGAAAAGGCAGATGAAAACAGAGGAGGAGGAGGAGAAGAAGAAGAAAGGAGAAAGGAGAGAGAGGCAGACAGAGTAAACTACTTGCAAATCTCAGTGAAGGCAGCAGAATCTTTTTACTCCTCCAGAACCCGACAATTTCCGCTGGGGGGCGTGGCCAAGGGAGCCCAAGATTTGCATCCGTCCAATCCGGGAGGCTGGTGGGCGGAGCGGGAGCCACCAGGTGTTGTGGAGCGCTGTTGGATCAGCTGGGCCATGAGTCCCTTCCCTCACAACAATTGTACAATAACTGCGTCTGAATACATAATTAGAGATATGGTAATGAGGGCTTAATGTTGCTGCCGGGTTTAACAGGGGGAGCTTCCTAAACTAAAGCCACCCCCCCCTCTTCCCCCGGGTCTCACCCACCCCCGCGGAATTAAACCACAGACGATTTAACTAAACACAGTGTATCCCATTACTCATAAAGGTGGGGCGGGTTTAGTCTTCATCTACGTATGCATGACTGTTGTAAATTCAACTCTCTGTGAGTTGTGGATATACTCACAAGGGCGCTTGCAATATTGCAACACATCCTTTACATTCCCCAATGCGCAGTGACTTAGGTACTTTCTGACTTGTGAGCTAAATACTGCTTGAAATATATATGCAATCATATTTGCAAATGAGGGGGGAACGCAGATTAAAAATAGCGTTTGCAGAGCTGCAAGACCAGTCTCTTGGGCATGCCCAGGCAGCGAATCATGGAAAGTTACGAGAAAAGTTTTGGCATAGAGCGAGTCTGCTCCCTCTACTGCCACTCAATACGACCTCTTCTTTACAAATGCTCTCATGCTTTCCCAATAACATCCTTGCTTGCGATGTCTTCCCAGTCGAAGAGTCTTCGAGGAGTCATAAGATGTGGTGGGGTAGGACACACGCGGGTCCGAGGAGTGAACTTGGAGATAACATGTCTAGGAGGTATCATAGGACTTGGAAGTGTGAGGGAGAGCTTGTGGAGATAACAGGTGCAGGAGATATCACAGGATTGTGAAGTGTGAGGGAGAAGGCTGGAGGTAATAACTAGGTCCGGGAGGTACCAATAGATATGGAATTAATACCTTCCCTCTTCCACCTTTTCCACTTCTCCTTCAGTTATCCACTCCTTTCCATCCATCTGCCTTTCCTGCCTCTTAACCGTAGTTTACCTGCCTGTCTCTTTCCCTAATATTCCTCAATCTCTCACTCTTTACCTCCCTCTCTATTCCTCCTTTCCCCTCACTCCCTCCCTCTCCGTAACTCATCCTCCTTCTCTGTCCCTCCTTCCTCCTCCTCTCTCTCTCTGTCCCTTCTTTCCCTTCCCCTGTCTCTTCTTCCCCTCCCTATCTGTCTTCCTCCATGTCTGTCCCTTCTAACCCTCCGTCTGTGACTCTCTTTCCCCTCCCTCAGGCGGCAGGCTGGTACACCCTGGAGTGACCAACACATGCCCCGGTCTCCACATCTGGTATTCATAAGTTGACAATGCGATTATCCCGAACTGCGAATACTTTGTGAAAAGGCAGAAGTACTCGGACGTGCCCTCCCACTCCCCACGCCCTCATACCTTCAATATACTTTAGTCGTTTGGGAAGAGGAAGGGGAAAAAAGCTGAAGGAAAACGGTCGCAGGTTACACGTAAAGAGTATGGGAGAGACTCTGAATTGGGAGAAGGGAAATACTTGAGGTTTTGAGATGGAAGAGATATTGGAGAGAAGACACACAAATGGAGATATATTCGAAGTGACACATAGACAATTCAGCCACAGTAAAACAACAACAGGAGTGAGAAGGCCTCAAATGCAGTATAAAACAGAAGGGAAAACAGCTTTCCACTATATAAAGCGAGAATAAATGACTAAGGGGAGCAGACATCTCCAAATCTAACCGCAGAGGTTAGATTTGGGTATAAGAATGATGAATAAGAATGATGAATAAGAATATTATTCTTATTCATCATAAGAATAATATGGAGAGCATATTGCTAACTACTATCCGAAGAATCATCAGAAACTTGGGCAAAGGGCCCTACCAAACACTCAATATATGCTATGCGAGAACCATTTTAGGGCATGCTGTCCCGGCATGGAACCACTACCTAAAGATTTTTTAAATTAAAACAAATGTTAGCAAGGCTTGTTCTTGAGCTTAGGAGACTGAGCTACGAAGACTGCGGGAACTCTATCTAACATACAGAAACGATGCAGACATGATAATGACATCAAAGATTCCAGGGAAAATTTATCACATAGAAAAGCAATGTTATAAATGAGGGACAGTAGAACAAGGCGACATGGAAACTAGAATTACAAATGAATCACAAAAATATCAAAATAAGCTTTTTTTCGCTCTTGAGAGTCAAAATGAGAGTAATGGAGGGATTTGTCGAGGTCAATTTGATACACAAAAGTAGGAGTAAAAATAATTTGAAAAAAGAATTGAAGAAAATCATTGCATTGAACTATCCTGCAATCACATCTCAGATGGGTATATGTAGGTTACTACACATACACACACATACACACACACACACAGACACACACACACACACTGAGGGGGCCTCGTAGCCTGGTGGATAGCGCGCAGGACTCGTAATTCTGTGGCGCGGGTTCGATTCCCCCACGAGGCAGAAATAAATGGGCAAAGTTTCTTTCACCCTAAGTGCCCCTGTTACCTAGCAGTAAATAGGTACCTGGGAGTTAGTCAGCTGTCACGGGCTGCTTCCTGGGGTGTGTGTGTGTGGTGTGGGGAAAAAAAAAGTAGTTAGTAAACAGTTGATTGACAGTTGAGAGGCGGGCCGAAAGAGCAAAGCTCAACCCCCGCAAAAACACAACTAGTAAACACACACACACACAGACACACACACACACACGCGCGCGCACACACACGCACACACACACACACACACGCGCACACACACATACACATACACACACACACACACACACACACACACACACACACACACACACACACACACACACACACACACACACACAGGAGTACCACAGAGATATTAGAAAGAACTTTTTTAGTGTCAGAGTGGTTGACAAATAGAATGCATTAGGAAGCGATGTGGTGGAGGCTGACTCCATACACAGTTTCAAGTGTTGATATGATAGAGCCCAATAGGCTCAGGAATCTGTACACCTGTTGATTGACGGTTGAGAGGCGGGACCAAAGAGCCAGAGCTCAACCCCCGCAAGCACAACTAGGTGAGTACAACTAGGTGAGTACACACAATCTCGACCGTGCAAGTGCATCTAAGTTAACACGCATCCCTAAATGAACATTATTTGGCGAGTATATTTAGCTTGGAAAACGAAAAATAAATTAACTGGAAAAAATGAAATTCAATTCTCCCGCCCATCACATGACACTACGACCGTAAAAGCAGCGAGTTATCAAAGCCGGGGGAGAATATATTAACTCTGACTCCCTCCCTCCCTCCCTGACCCACCACTTGAGCTGGACGGTCTCGCTTCATGCAGGGTCGGCGTTCAATCCCCGACTGTCCAAGTGGCTGGGCACCATTCCTTTCCCCCCGTCCCATCCCAAATCGTTATCCTGATCCTTTTCCAAGTGCTATATAGTCGAAATGGCTTGGTGCTTTCCCCTTTCCCCTTCCCTTCCTCCAATTATAAGAATTTTGTGATTCCATTAATTATTAATTTATATTTTAATTAATTTAGCTTGGAAGTCAAACAGAACTTCGAAAACAAAATCAAAAGTATTTAAATACTTATTCAATGATTATTTTAATAGTTATTAAATTATTATGTATGCTGGGTTCACTGTGTCTCTATAGACCTATAAAAGGAGAGTCCCACACAAGAGGCTGTTCTGGACACTGGATCATGCTAGAGGAGTGACAGGGAGACTTCTGACATGGATGAAACATTTTCTGACAGACAGATGAGGGCAGTAATCAGAGACAATATATCTGACTGGAGGAGTGATACTAGTGGAGTACCACAGGGCTCAGTTCTTGCACCAGTAATGTTCATCGTCTACATAAATGATCTAATAGAAGGAATACAGAATTACATGAACATGTTTGCGGATGATGCTAAGATACTGGGGAAGATAGGAGATACAGACGATTGTAATGCCCTTCAAATTGATCTAGATAAAATAAGTGCTTAGAGCGTCAAGTGGCAAATGAAATTCAATGTGAATAAATGCCACGTTATGGAATGTGGAATCGGAGAAAAGAGATCACACACAATTTAAAAATTATGTGGAAAGGAATTACAGAACTGTAATAAATAACGAGACTTATGGGTGGGTTTTGGATAGTAAGCTGTCGCCAGAGGAACTCATAAAGAACATTGTGAGAGGAGCGTATGTGTCTTTCCACCTTCAGACTTGCTTTTAATTATATGGATGGTGAAGTACTAAAGAAATTGTTCATGACTTTTGTGAGACCAAAATTGGAATATGCAGCAGTTGTATGGTGCCCAAATCTTAATTAAGAATCACATCAATAAACTGGAAAAGGTGCAACGGCATGCTACAAAATGGCTTCCGGAACGGAAAAACAAGAGTTACGAGGAGAGACGAGAGGCATTTAACATGCCAAAACTAGAAGATAGAAGAAAGAGAGGAGATATGATCACCACTTACCAAATACTAACAGGAATAGACCAAATTGACAAAGAGGAATTCCTGAAACCAGCAACTTCACGAACAAGAGGACACAGATTCAAGCTAAGGAAACAAAGGTGCCGAAAAAATAGTAGAAAATTTTCTTTTGCAAACAGAGTGGTAGACGGTTGGAACAAGCTAAATGAGAAGGTGGTGGAGGCCAAAACCTTCAGTAGTTTCCAAGATTTATACGACAAAGAGTACTGGGAAGACGGGACACCACGAGCATAGCTCTCATCCTGTGACTACACTTTGGTAATTACCCACACACATGCACACAGGTACACACACAATTGTTGTGCAACAAGATCAGTACCAGAGCTAAGCGGGCTGAGATATGAGGATAGGTACCGTTAAGGAGAGAAGAAACAGAGGGGGACATGATTGCAACATACAAGATACGTAAAGGAATTAACAAGGTGGAATAGGACAGTCTCTTTTAACGTCAGTGAAAGTTGTACATTTATTATTATTAATTTATAAAAAAAATATATAAAGGCAGAGGGGCGAAAGGGAATTATCAGGGGGAAAGCGCCAAGCCATTACGACTAAATAGCACTTGGAAGGGGTAAGAATAATGATTTGGGATAGCACGGTGGGAAGGAATGGTGCCCAACCATTTGGACGGTCGGGGATTGAACGCCGACCTGCATGAAGCAAGACCGTCGCTCTACCGCCCAGTCCAAGTTGGACGAGAGGATTACTATTTAGAATCCAACTTCCTCTCTCGTCCTGATCTTCAGTGTTTCTCGCCAGTCACCCGGCGCCTTCAGTGACATAATATCTAGAACAACTACGGGCTCACCATAGCCCGTGCTACTTGGAACTTTTTATTCCAGGTAGCGAATCTTTAACAACAACAACACAACATCTAGAACACATGGTAGGAGTTATTTTTGGTTATTTAAAATATATTACTCTGAAGCAAGAAAATTAGTGACTATTACAACTTTTAACTATCGACTTCAGACATATTAAATTACCGGAAAATGAGTTGAAAGTAATGCTTGATTACCGTTCTAATTTATTTAAATAACAAGTAAAATAGACATTTTAACTAAATATAGACGTACAAGAAATATAGAGATTAATATCAAGACTTTTACAGTGTTCCTCATTCTTCACTCCAAGATCCTCACACTAGACGCGGTAGCAACCACCAAGTCTTCATGAGTTCCCCTCCTCACTCTAGCTCCTCACTCTAGCCCACTCACACTCTCACATCAGGTGTCAATGTAGTTTTAATATCGTTGAGCCCCCACTCGTTGCTTGGTCCCACGTTCCGACCTGTCTAGGTCATTATATAGACCATCGGTCGGGTTGTTCACTGTTCATCGCTCGTTACAACACTGGCACAACTCTACCACACACACACACAGCAGGATGGTTGCGTCCTCCACCAGCCCTCTCAACCAGTGTGATGTTGACAGATACGAACTTACAACCACACAACATGGTAGTGGATGGTCGAAAGGTAGTTAGGACCCAACAGTTGTAGTTAAATCCCTACAAGCACACACACACACACACACACACACACACACACACACACACACACACACACACACACACACACACACACACACACACACACACACACCTGCATACCATGCAAGCTGATGGAGAAGATTGTGCGAAAAAAACTAGTGGAGCATCTGGAGCGAAGGAACTTTGTAACACAGCATCAACATGGGTTCAGGGATGGCAGGTCCTGCCTCACAGGGTTACTTGAATTCTACGACCAGGCAACAAAAATAAGGCAAGAAAGAGAAGGGTGGGCAGACTGCATATTTTTGGATTGTCAGAAAGCCTTTGATACAGTGCCACACAAGAGGCTAGTGCGAAAGTTGGAGATGCAGGCTGGAGTGAGAGGGAAGGTACTCCGGTGGATAGAGGAATACCTAAGCAACAGGAGACAACGAGTCTGTGTGAGGGGTGAGGTCTCAGATTGGCGAGACGTCACAAGTGGAGTCCCGCAGGGGTCAGTCCTTGGACCTATACTGTTTCTGGTATATGTAAATGATCTCCCAGAGGGTATAGATTCGTTCCTCTCAATGTTTGCCGACGATGCAAAAATTATGAGGAGGATTGAAACAGAGGATGATAGTAGGAGGCTACAAGATGACCTGGATAGACTGAGTGAATGGTCCAACAAATGGCTGTTGAAGTTCAACCCGAGTAAATGCAAAGTAATGAAACTAGGCAGTGGAAACAGGAGGCCAGGCACAGGATACAGAATAGGAGATGAAGTACTTAATGAAACAGACAGAGAGAAAGATCTAGGAGTTGATATCACACCAAACCTGTCTCCTGAAGCCCACATAAAGAGAATAACGTCTGCGGCATATGCGAGGCTGGCTAACATCAGAACGGCGTTCAGGAACCTGTGTAAGGAATCATTCAGAATCTTGTACACCACATATGTAAGACCAATCCTGGAGTATGCGGCCCCAGCATGGAGCCCGTACCTTGTCAAGCACAAGACGAAGCTGGAAAAAGTCCAAAGGTATGCTACTAGACTAGTCCCAGAACTAAGAGGCATGAGTTATGAGGAAAGGCTGCGGGAAATGCACCTCACGACACTGGAAGACAGAAGAGTAAGGGGGGACATGATCACAACCTACAAAATCCTCAGGGGAATCGACCGGGTAAACAAGGATGAACTTTTCAACACTGGTGGGACGCGAACAAGGGGACACAGGTGGAAGCTGAGTACCCAAATGAGCCACAGAGACGTTAGAAAGAACTTTTTCAGTGTCAGAGTAGTTAGCAAATGGAATGCATTAGGAAGTGATGTGGTGGAGGCTGACTCCATTCACAGTTTCAAATGTAGATATGATAGAGCCCAATAGGCTCAGGAATCTGTACACCAGTTGATTGACGGTTGAGAGGCGGGACCAAAGAGCCAGAGCTCAACCCCCGCAAGCACAATTAGGTGAGTACAATTAGGTGAGTACACACACACACACACACAACTCAACCGCTGGCTGACTCCATACTCAGTGTCAAGTGTAGATATGATAGAGCCCAGTAGGCTCGGGAATCTGCACCCTAGTTAATTGACAGTTGAGAGGCGGGACCAAAGAGCCAGAGCTCAACCCCCTCAAGCACAAATAGGTGAGTACACACACACACACACACAATGGACAACCTACTGCAACCACACCAAACAACCCACAACTATTAACAACCAGTAACCCCCCCGAATACCATTACCAACAACCACGACTCTATCATAGTACTCTACACACACACACACACACACACACACACACACACACACACACACACACACACACACACACACACAACCAATCACACTTCCAACCACCACTTAATCACAAGCTAGCGTGTGATTAAGTGTTTAATCACACGCTAACCACTTTAATATTCTGTTATCCTTCAGCATATAATCCAAACACACTACACCCCCACCCCCCCCCCAGAACCCCCACCCACATATTTCCCCCCTTTGAAAAAAAAATCTAGATAATAAATCTTTTTCCCAACAACTGGGACATATAATACCAATATCAATAGCCGGGTTCCCCGCTGCAAATTACCGCTCTATGCAAATTTGCTATCAAAACATGCATCAAAAATAATTACAACTAAATCTGACCCCGTGCAAAAAAAAAAAATTAAATCTGAAAATTTTGTTACATGGTCCCAATCCCACCCTCGCTATCCTCCCCTCCTCCTCCTCCTCCTCCCCTCCCATCCTCACCATCCCCGTCCTACCCTTCCCCTCCCTCCCTATCCCATCCTCACTATCCCCACCACCGCCATTCTGGGAGGTAATTCCATTTTACTCCTGAACAAACATGTTTAGAATTCATTTATGGTACCCAATAACAATGGGAGGATAATGTTGCATCCAATTTCAAACACAACTCATGGATAAAAACTGCGTGTGTGTGTGTGTGTGTGTGTGTGTGTGTGTGTGTGTGTGTGTGTGTGTGTGTGTGTGTGTGTGTGTGTGTGTGTGTGTGTGTGTGTGTGAAAAAGTAGAAGTAACAGTTGATTGACAGTTGAGAGGCGTGCCGAAAGAGCAGAGCTCAACCCCCGCAAGCACAACAAAGTGAATACAACTGGGTGAGTACACACTAACCAGCATGAAAGTGGATCACAGGGAAGAAGAAGGACACTTGTCATTCATGGCTTATGTGAAGCAAAGGCAGAATCAAAACAAGAAAGGATACAGATTGAAAAGTTTGAACTAGAAGAAATACTGAAGTGTTTAAATGCTGATATGGCGGGAAACGAGCTAGAACTTACACAGCAAATTGGGCATTATAATGCCAACAGCAGATCTGTTCTGGTGTAATTTTCAAATGAAGAGGCAGTCGAATACATTTATTTATTGATATATACAAGAGTTCTTACATTCTTGTACAGCCATTAGCACGCGTAGCGTTTCGGACAAGTGCTTTATTCATAATATTCCCCAGAATACGACCCGCCAAATCATTTAACAATCAGGTCCCCATTTTACTGTTGGGTAAACAGAGGCTACAGTTAAGGATTGGCGCCCAGTAAATCCTCCCCGGCCAGGATACGAACCCAGTCCAAATCGCTCGCAAAACGCCAGGCGAGTGTCTTACCACTACGCCACGGGGAGTAAATATTAAATCACAAGCATTTATTAAGTGGCAGCGAAGGCTATTATGATGTGGCTATAGACAAATACATGACCAAAGACCAACAACAAAAATTGAAGGCGAAAAAACTGACCCATAGTTGTCACCCTCACCTGAGAACCCCTTCAAAATTCACCCCACCCCCTCAAATCGGCCCTCCCATCCTATCCCCACCCCTTCTACCCCCAGCAACTATCCTTCCCCCTCTGCAACTAATCCCATGTGCTCCATCCCACCCTCCAATGTCTCCCTCGTCCCAACTCTCATTCTCCCCAACTTTCATCTCCCATCCCACCATCCTTCTACCCCCCAAACAACTCCTCTGTCCCCTTCCACCCCCTCTCCAACCAATCCCATCTGCTCTATCCCACCCTCCAAAGCCCCTCCGGAGGGAGGGGCTAGGGAGCCGGTTGGTCGAGCGGACAGCACGCTGGATTTGTGATCCTCTGGTCCTGGGTTCGATTCCAGGCGCCGGCGAGAAACAATGGGCAGAGTTTCTTTCACCCTATGCCCCTGTTACCTAGCAGTAAAATAGGTACCTGGGTGTTAGTCAGCTGTCACGGGCTGCTTCCTGGGGGTGGAGGCCTGGTCGAGGACCGGGCCGCGGGGACACTAAAAAAAAGCCCCGAAATCATCTCAAGATAACCTCAAGATAACCCTCTCCTCTCATCCATCCCCAAACCCCCCCATAACCCTCACCCATCCCACTTTGCACCTCGTCTCCAGTATGACCCAGTCACCTCGCGACCCCTCCAGCCTCTCTCCGCCTCACATCTCCACTACCTTCAAACACCCATTCTATTGCCCCCACTCCCATCCTGAGCCCTCACTTACCCCCTTCTACCCCAAAGCCCATAATAATAATCAATCAGGTTTCATACCTGCCCCTGTTTCTCCCCTGCCCTTAGCACACTCTCTTTCTGACTACCAACCTCACTCTACCTCTCAGCCCCCCTATGCCTCTCAGACCCTCCCTACCTCTCAGACCCACTATGCTTTCAGACACCCCAATCTGCCCAGACCCCATTTGCCTCCCAACCCCCCCAGATCTCACTAACTGCTCAGACCCCATCTGCCCCCCCAGCCCCCCTGGCTCCCAGATCCCCTTAGCCTCTCATTCCCCTCCCTATTCCTAGGCACTTCCCACCTCATAACCACTTATTGGAGATAGGACAGCATCCATCTCTCACCTGCAGCACACACCGAGGGAGACAGGTAGGCAGATGAGCTATTTGAACTCTGGTAACAGTGTCCAAGAAGAGTCTCGAGGTTTTGTACACCAATGATGATGGGGTATCCAATAAAGCAGAAGAAATAAAAGAAAGGTTTAGTGAAGCAGATTCAGACATAATTGCAATAGTGGAAACTAAAATAAATGATATGATCTCGGATGCAATCTTCCCAGATGGATACCAAGTGATAAGGAAAGAGAGGACACAGAGACAGGAAGAGGGCACTCCTCATAAAGAGGAAATGGAAATTTGAGGAACTAAAGAATCTGGGGACTAATGGAAACACAAGCTCCATACTTGGGATTTTGACAGGTGATGGAAAGAGGATTGTGATCTTGATAATGTACAATCCCCCACCAAACAGTAAAGGCCCAAACAGGAATATGATAACAACAAGACATATACAGATGAACTGCAGAGGGCAGCAGGAACAACAGCTCACAGAGAGCGAAACTGTTGGTCATGGGGGACCTCAATCACGGAGATATCGATTGGGAATCAAGAAATCCCCATAGTAGGGAAGAAACGTGGAGAGCAAAATTAGTGGAAGTTATAGACAGGAATTTCTTAACACAACATGTGAAAGAAGACACAAGGAGCGGAAAATCCAGATTATGCGCAGGCCCGTGTGTGCAATATCTATAATGAGTCACTTTACGAAGGGAGAGTTGCCCATTTGCTGGAAGAAGGCAAATGTGATAAACATTGTCAAAAAATTAGATAGGGAAGAGGCACGTAACTACAGACCAGTATCACTGACAAGCATCCCCTGTAAAGTACTTGAAAGAATAATCAGCTTAAAACTGGTTACACACCTAGAGAACATTAGGTATGTAAACAAACACTAACATGGGTTCAGAAAAGGGAAATCATGCCTAAGTCATCATCATTCTGGAATTCTATGATAAAGTAGCAACAATGAGGCAGGACAGAGAAGGATAGGCAGACTGCATATTTCTGGACTGCCAAAAAGCCTTTGACACAGTACTGCACAGGACCCTGCTATTCAAAGTTGAGAAGCAGGCGGGAGTAAGCAGAAAAGCCCAAGCTTGGGGCCAGAATAACGTATCAGGCAGGAGCCGGAAAGTAACATTGTGGACACATACACTATTCACAGCTTTAAAACTCGGTATGATACAGATACAGGAGTCATTGCTTTAAACAACCGAAGCCTAGAAAGGCGGGATCCACGAGCCAACGCTCAATCCTGCAGACACAAATAAATGAATACACACACACACACACACACACACACACACACACACACACACACACACACACACACACACACACACACACACACACACACACACACTCGAGGTCCAAGAACTAACAGCTCAAGGCTGGAGTCTGCAGGCAACAAACAGAAAATACAAATAAACATCAGTGACGATGATTAAACCTCATAAGCACAACATTTATCCCTTGAACAACTCGATTAGCCAATTATTCTTTAACATGAGCTAAATCTAATTCACAACATCTCGTTAACATTAACTTAATTCCGTATTCGCAGCAGGACAAACACTCGTGAATATGAGCTTTTGTAGTGTCGTAAACATTCCCCGCCCTCCCCACCACACGTACCTTAAACTCACTGCAATAGAGTCCAGAGTTACCGTAAATACAAGCCAAACTCGACCATAATGACTTCAGAAATCTTGTCGAATCTTCACCGTCTAATGCTTTTACCTCCAGTGCAGGTGTAAATACGACGGTTATCTGAATGACACATACAGACAGACGGACAAGGCTGAGACACTTTGACAGAGAAGACAGAAGGTGACACAGACAGATAGACTGACAGAGAAGCCAGATAGACACACAGTAGGACTAACAGGGAGATTGGTAGAGACACAAAGAAAGAGCTTCCAGGTGACAGTAAACACCCTCGCATCCCATTTTCTGAGTGCCGGCCGTCCTGGCGACTTCCCGCCCCGTTGACTTAACCAGAAACGTGATAAAGTCCACTACGGGCTCACCATAGCCCGTGCTACTTATAAGTTTTTGTTCCAGGTAGCGAATCTTAAACAACAACGTACGAGCCCAAGCAACCCCTCTAACCTGTCGAAACCGAACCACCGAAAACGTAATTACGGAGCTTTAATTTTAACTAGTAAGTCGCATCTTCAACGGATTGGTAAACATCGAAAAAAATATGACATATTAAAAGAGAAAACGGGTTGCTATTGTCAACTTTCGCACATACCATATATCTTCCCTATATATCTTTCCTTCTTATTTCTTGAATATTATGACTCAATATGGTGTTATGAACGTTAAATATATATAAAAAGGCTCACTATAGGCCTATATTGAGGCCTATAGGCCTACTGGTACAAATACGGCAGAATTGATTTAAATCCAAGCATTAACCTCATCCGTTCTGTAATATTGATTGTTTTAATTTCCCAAGAACCATGCGAGAAAGAACTAGTAATCCACTAATCCATGGGATTAGTGGATTACTGGTCTTCATGCAGTTTCTCACACTATATTAAGGCGTACCAACCCAGAACAACCCAACCTACTCTAACCTAACTCAACCTTAACGTACATAAATCCAACCCATACTTAACCCAGATAATCACATTTCAAATTAATCTACCCCAGCCCAACCAACCTACGTTAACCCAACTCAACCTAACCTAACCCATTTCTGAAGGCCCTCATAATTCCTTGCACAATCTTTTAATATGATCCGTTTCCTAAGTTTGTGCTCATTGACATGTTGGAATACCCAGCCACTTGGGCCGGACGGTAGAGCGACAGTCTCGTTTCATGCAGTTTGGCGTTCAACCCCTGACCGTCCTAGTGGTTGGGGCACCATTCCTTTCTCCCCTCGTCCCATCCCAAATCCTTATCCTGATCCCTTCCAAGTGCTACAGTCGTAATGGCTTGGCGCTTTCCCCTGATAATTCCCTCCCTTCCCTCCGCTCTTCCACAATCTCAGCAGTTATGATTTGACGTCGTCCTCAACACCCGTTTAAAGTCACCGTCGTTAATGCCTGTCTATCTGTCACTTTCTATCTGTCCACTGTGTTCAACAGTCACTTTACCGTGCCGAGGCGCTAATGTCGTCAGTGAGAAAAATCAACTGGAGCACTGAGTTGCCTCGACCCGACGATCTATAGGAACTCCCAGCCGCACACCTTACCACTGTACCACCGTGACTTGTCTTAGCTATACAGCCTGGGATTCCACTGAATCCTCCGGAGGTCTGGAGGCTTCTATACTGATGCCAGTCCCAAGTTTTACATATAACCGGCAAAGCACTTTGGTGTAGGTAAAGTAGTTCATCAACCGTACGATCCAGAGTCACATATTTTAACCAATTAAATCATCGTATGTCTATAGTTACTGAATGGTGGAGTGACGTCATAATAGGTTCAGTGACGTCATCGAGGGCTAATCAGAATTACGTCATAGACCTTGCACTTGCGCATACTAATGCCTTACACATTATTTTGCACAATACACCAGCCCTCTCCCACACGGGCCAGCCCTCTCCCACACGGGCCAGCCCTCTCCCACACGGGCCAGCCCTCTCTCCCACACGGGTCAGCCCTCTCCCACACGGGTCAGCCCTCTCCCACACGGGCCAGTCCTCTCCTACACGGGCCAGCCCTCTCCCACACGGGCCAGCCCTCTCCCACACGGGCCAGTCCTCTCTCCCACACGGGCCAGCCCTCTCCCACACGGGTCAGCCCTCTCCCACACGGGCCAGCCCTCTCCCACACGGGCCAGTCCTCTCCCACACGGGCCAGCCCTCTCCCACACGGGCCAGCCCTCTCCCACACGGGCCAGCCCTCTCCCACACGGGCCAGCCCTCTCCCACACGGGTCAGCCCTCTCCCACACGGGCCAGTCCTCTCCCACACGGGTCAGCCCTCTCCCACACGGGCCAGCCCTCTCTCCCACACGGGTCAGCCCTCTCCCACACGGGTCAGCCCTCTCCCACACGGGCCAGTCCTCTCCCACACGGGTCAGCCCTCTCCCACACGGGCCAGTCCTCTCCTACACGGGTCAGCCCTCTCCCACACGGGCCAGCCCTCTCCCACACGGGTCAGCCCTCTCTCCCACACGGGTCAGCCCTCTCCCACACGGGTCAGCCCTCTCCCACACGGGCCAGTCCTCTCCCACACGGGTCAGCCCTCTCCCACACGGGCCAGCCCTCTCCCACACGGGCCAGTCCTCTCCCACACGGGCCAGCCCTCTCCCACACGGGCCAGCCCTCTCCCACACGGGCCAGCCCTCTCCCACACGGGTCAGCCCTCTCCCACACGGGCCAGTCCTCTCCCACACGGGTCAGCCCTCTCCCACACGGGTCAGCCCTCTCTCCCACACGGGCCAGCCCTCTCCCACACGGGTCAGCCCTCTCCCACACGGGCCAGTCCTCTCCTACACGTATGCAAATGTTTATCACTGATTTGTGTTTTATCATAAGAATAAATGGAACTATAGAAGACCTAGAGACCCATATGCGACAGCTCATAATTATGTCTATCACAACTCATTCATATACATGTTTAACTTGAGTTTTGAAACAATCTATCGATCCCATATCTATTACGTTACCCGGTAATTTATTCCAGTTATCAACAACCTCTTGCCAAACCAATATTTACCCAGGTCTTTCCTAAATCTAATCTTATGAAATTTATATATATTATGGGCAGTAAGTCACAATAACGTGGCTGACAATTAGACGGCCCACACCACACATCTCAAAGTCAACGAAGTGACGACATTTCGGTCAGTCTAGGATCACTATCAAGTCCAGGACGGATCGAAACGTCGCCACGTCCTTTATTTTCAGGTGTGTGGAGTGGACGTCTTATATTGTTTCCAGTTATATCAACACAAAACAGATGTGTGCGCGCGCGCGCGCGCGTGTGTGTGTGTGTGTGTGTGTGTGTGTGTGTCTAGGATACCTATACTAATCAGCACTAATCAGCAGAATGCCACTCATTCCTGGCTAGATCGCGCATGTACACACCTGGCTTCCCCTCCAAGGGACAGTAAATAAAGTCATGCTTAAGCAACCACTCGAGACACTCGTGAAGGTGACGTGACGAGATCATGTTTGTTCATATTCGCTCTAAAACATCCGGACACCCTCGCCTCATGGCTAGATAATAACGCAACTGTCCCCCCTGGACCCGGTAAAAGTTAAAATTCACATTTTATTCGGTCTAAATTATTCAGTAACTCAGAATTTTTTTTAGACAAAAACCATTTTTGTTATTTTGTACTACATTATAATAATATACTATGCCGGGAAAATGTTCAGGCAATTTTAACAGAATTTGGAATGGTAAAATGTTTAGCGACACTGTTTAAATTTAATTTTCAGTGTTAAGATAAAATGATGCTTGAACGCCAGATTTTTGGCTAATATACTGTGTATATTCTCAAGGGAATATACTACTCATATTCCGGCCAAAATGAGGTTGTATTTAATACATCCCTCAGCTGCTTCTTAATTAAAATATCTTATCCTTTATTATAATTGCCTTCTCTACTTACAAAATAATACAATTTGGCTATCTGAATTACTCCTTATCGGAGTAATTCAATTAGGTCTAATTATAGTGAGGATGCTGATCGTATTCACCGCCACACAGGTCAGAGGCTCATAAGTACGAGAAAAAACGTCTAAATTAAATATTGAATCACGTATATAGTTCCTGGGGTTAAAATCTAGTAAAACAGATATATTATACATGGTTTCAATTTACGAATCTGAAATGCAACAACGTTATATCTGATGCATGGCAAGGCGTCACATTAGGTAATCCAGAACACAAGAATACAGATAATCACAGCTGGCCTACTGGTTAATACAAGGAAGATTTTGGACCATTCTGGACACTGTAGCTGCAGTTTTTGTACCATCCTGGATACAACAAGCGGCAGTTTTTGTACCATCCTGGATACCACAAGATGCAGTTTTTGTACCATCCTGGATACCACAAGTTGCAGTTTTTGTACCATCCTGGACACCAAAAGCTGCAGTTTTTGTGCCATCCTGGACACCAAAAGCTGCAGTTTTTGTACCATCCTGGACACCAAAAGCGGCAGTTTTTGTACCATCCTGGACACCAAAAGCGGCAGTTTTTGTACCATCCTTGACACAAGCTGTAGTTTTTGTACCATCCTGGATACAACAAGCTACAGCCGTTGTAATGTGGTAAATGTATTTCCTTGAGTGTCATGTGAGTAACTGAGTATATGTGAGGACATAAGTGTGTGTGAGTGTATGTACTCACCTAATTGTCCTTGCGGGTGTTTGAGCTTCGACTCTTTGGTCCCGCCTCTCAACAGGTGTACAGATTCCTGAGCCTACTGGGCTCTATCATATCTACATTTGAAACTGTGTATGGAGTCAGCCTCCACCACATCACTGCCTAATGCATTCCATTTACTAACTACTCTGACACTGAAAAAAGTTCTAACTGCTGTCTCTGTGGCTCATTTGGGTACTCAGCTTCCACCTGTGTCCCATTGTGTGATTCCACCCTCCTCCCCCCCCCCCCCCGTGTTGGATACATGTGTGATGTGTATGTGGAAGAGAATGTGTATCCACCAGTCAGGCAATTAATTATGGCTGTATCTGAAACAAAATTACGAAATGTTCAGTGTAATTTGATATGAAACAACTATCAACGACAAAGTGCAAACCTGATTAGACTGTCAGTGATTAGGGAGAATTATAAGCCAAATGATCCAATGGTCCCCCGAAGTTTTGAAAATTATGGGCTATTTTCAAAAAAAGTATTGGCAACTGTGGAAACAGAATGGGCCAATAGAGAGGCGACACATTTTCTCTAAATTGGTGAAAATGAAGACAATTACGCCTTCAGGGGTTGGTGTGACTTAGGCTCTTCCTCACGCTGGGTAAACCTGAGAAAGTTTACCATCAACAGCACCTGGGTAAACCTGACAGCTTAGTGTACATTTATTAAAACACTTTATGGGGTTCTGAAACGCTAAGAGGTTGTTCATAATTGTTCATATTTGTTCATAATAACCTTGGGAGTTGCCAAATTTGGATACTCGTAAACCGTTTAATAAATACACACTTAGCCGCCAAGATCGACGAAGGATGTACAGGTTTCGTTTTGCACGTGTAAATGACTGATGAATACGAGTCCAAAATGACACATTGCTTCACTGTTTGGTAGGAAATTATATTTTTATGATTTATATACATGGCAGGGGGTCACAAGCACCAAGATTTGTATGCAGATGTCAGTGACTTAAATTATGCAAATATAACTTTAATCAATGAAAATATATAACAAGAGATTATGAAACATGCAGCAGACAAGGCAACTATACATTATATATCACTGCATAATTTGTATTAATGGCAAAACGCTAATTACTGGACTGTTGACATTAACTTGAATGCTGTTCAAATGGTTAATTCAATTCTGTAAATCCATACGTGTTTAAGTAATCCTGCCAGACCTCGCGTGTATTTTTAACCAGCAATTGATGCCACACACAAGATAATAACTATACAATTCCAAACACGAAGCGATAAGGTCCGTGTGTAAAACTTGGGAGGGTGGGAATTATCAGGGGGGGAAAGCGCCAAGCCATTACGACTATATAGCACTTGGAAGGGATCAGGATTTGGGATTGGACGGGGGGAATGAATGATGCCCAACCACTTGTGGACGGTCGGGGATTGAACGCCGACCTGTATAAAGCGAGACCGTCGTTCTACCGTCCAGGCCAAGTGGATGATAATAATAATATTTATAAGAGAACAGCTCACAATAACGAGGCTGAGACAACTCAACGCACACGAACGAAATGAAAGAGATGACGTTTCGGTCCGTGTTGGGCCCTTATGTGTCGACGTTTCGGCCCGTATTGGACCCTTATATGGCGACGTTTCGGTCCGAGTTGGACCCTTATATGGCGACGTTTCGGCCCGTGTTGGACCCTATGAAGCTGTGTAAACATTTGTAACTGAAGAATGGCTATGAGAGTGTCGAACACCTTACCATCAACACTCCAGGTGTTGAACACCTTACCATCAACACTCCAGGTGTTGAACACCTTACCATCAACACTCCAGGTGTTGAACACCTTACCATCAACACTCCAGGTGTTGAACACCTTACCATCAACACTCTAGGTGTTGAACACCTTACCATCAACACTCCAGGTGTTGAATACCTTACCATCAACACTCCAGGTGTTGAGTACCTTACCATCAACACTCTAGGTGTTGAACACCTTACCATCAACACTCCAGGTGTTGAACACCTTACCATCAACACTCCAGGTGTTGAACACCTTACCATCAACACTCCAGGTGTTGAACACCTTACCATCAACACTCCAGGTGTTGAACACCTTACCATCAACACTCCAGGTGTTGAACACCTTACCATCAACACTCCAGGTGTTGAACACCTTACCATCAACACTCCAGGTGTTGAACACCTTACCATCAACACTCCAGGTGTTGAACACCTTACCATCAACACTCCAGGTGTTGAACACCTTACCATCAACACTCTAGGTGTTGAACACCTTACCATCAACACTCCAGGTGTTGAATACCTTACCATCAACACTCCAGGTGTTGAGTACCTTACCATCAACACTCCAGGTGTCGAACACCTTACCATCAACACTCTAGGTGTTGAACACCTTACCATCAACACTCCAGGTGTTGAACACCTTACCATCAACACTCCAGGTGTTGAATACCTTACCATCAACACTCCAGGTGTTGAGTACCTTACCATCAACACTCCAGGTGTTGAACACCTTACCATCAACACTCCAGGTGTTGATGTCTGTCTTCCCACTACACTTGTCATCAGCTCCAGGTCCATATTAAGCCGGAAACAATTACAGGCTCCTGTAGCCCAGTGGTCTACGTAACTGACTCACAATCGAGGGATCCGGGTTTAATCCTCGGGCGGGACAAAACCGGTTGGGGACGTTTTATCTGATGCCTCTGTTTACCTAGCAGAAAAACAGGTACCCGGAAATTTGGCAGCTGTTGCAGGTTGCATACTGGGGAAGGTCAGTAGGCCTAGGTGAACCTCCATAAGCCTAAATACGGACTTTGTCCTCATAAACGGGATTTATGTTGGGGGCTTCCATGCACTTCCTCCCTCTCAATGCCTCCTCTCCCTCAATGCCTCCTCCCTCTCAATGCCTCCCTCTCAATGCCCCCTCCCTCTCAATGCTTCCTCCCTCTCAATGCCTCCTGCCTCTCAATGCCTCCTGCCTCTCAATGCCTCCTCCCTCTCTCTCTCCCTCCCTCCCTGCCTCCTCCTTCCATGTGCCTCTTTCCTCGTCTCATTTTTGCTTGCCTCTCGCCCCCTTCTAAATGTCCAATTCTCCCATCTCCAGTAAAAATATAATAATTTGATAAAACATTCTGCTGTGTAGTAGAGAGGAAAGGCAGAGTAACCGTAGCCTCGACCCCCGACCCACCTGCCAGGCCCACGAGTCCATTCCTACCTCGAGGGGGAGAAAAAAAGTTAAATCTTGTTAAATATTTTGCAGCGAGGGAGTGTGTGAGACACTAGTTCCTTTTGTTTATCTCTCGGGCGTCGGTTGCAGGTTCCACTCTGCGATCTGTACTCTAATGCTGAGTGTAACTCAGCCTCCTTCCTTTCCCCTATGCCCGTTCTTGCTGGTTATCGTCCATTACCATAGCTGCTGTTACATTCTATCACAGCTAACTTCTGTTATATTCTATCACAGCCAACATGTGTTACATTCTATCACAGCTAACTTCTGTTACATCCTATCACAGCCAACATGTGTTACATTCTATCACAGCCAACTTCTGTTACATCCTATCACAGCCAACATGTGTTATATTCTATCACAGCCAACTTCTGTTACATTCTACCACAGCCAACTTCTGTTACATTCTATCACAGCCAACTTCTGTTATATTCTATCACAGCCAACTTCTGTTACATTCTATCACAGCCAACTTCTGTTACATTCTATCACAGCCAACTTCTGTTACATTCTACCAGAGCCAACATGTCTTACATTCTATCACAGCCAACTTCTGTTACATCCTATCACAGCCAACTTCTGTTACATTCTATCACAGCCAACTTCTGTTATATTCTATCACAGCCAACTTCTGTTACATTCTACCAGAGCCAACATGTCTTACATTCTACCATAGCCAACTTCTGTTACATTCTACCAGAGCCAACATGTCTTACATTCTACCATAGCCAACTTCTGTTATATTCTACCAGAGCCAACATGTCTTACATTCTACCATAGCCAACCCCCTCCTGCCTCTCACACACTATCAACTCATTACGTCTACCATCCTACCACGTTGCTGTAATTCGCCCCTTAACTATGTAGACACATCCGGCAAGTTGCTGAGGCTGCATCACTATCAGATTATTCATCCTATACATCCTATATACAACCCGTTATAACATTCACCCGAACCCAATATTATTGAATGTGAAACTGTGAATGATTTTAGGCCTCCTGGCCCATTGTATAATCAACTATGTAACTATTTCCTTGAGTCTGTTTTGTTCAGACATCCTACCAGTTTATATAAAAAATGTCATATTAATTTTATTTGTATTACTTTTTTTCGGTTGCATCTCATATATTCATTCCTGTCCTGAGTGACAGTAACAAATGAAAGTGGCATTTACAAATTTGTAAATAAAAACACGTATATCTGACGTAGTAGATTTGTAAATTCGTGAAATATTTGTTTAAATTTACAATTTAGACCAATTGTCTTATGTATGATCCTTTGTCCTGTGTGGCAGTGAATATGAGCAGCATCTTCACTGTCCTGTGTGGCAGTGAATATGAGCAGTATCCTCACTGTCTTGTGTGGCAGTGAATATGAGCAGTATCCTCACTGTCCTGTGTGACAGTGAATATGAGCAGTATCCTCACTGTCCTGTGTGGCAGTGAATATGAGCAGCATCTTCACTGTCCTGTGTGGCAGTGAATATGAGCAGCATCTTCACTGTCCTGTGTGGCAGTGAATATGAGCAGCATCTTCACTGTCCTGTGTGGCAGTGAATATGAGCAGCAGCCTCATTGTCCTGTGTGGCAGTGAATATGAGCAGCACCCTCACTGTCCTGTGTGGCAGTGAATATGAGCAGCACCCTCACTGTCCTGTGTGGCAGTGAATATGAGCAGCATCTTCACTGTCCTGTGTGGCAGTGAATATGAGCAGCATCCTCATTGTCCTGTGTGGCAGTGAATATGAGCAGCATCTTCACTGTCCTGTGTGGCAGTGAATATGAGCAGCACCCTCACTGTCCTGTGTGGCAGTGAATATGAGCAGCATCTTCACTGTCCTGTGTGGCAGTGAATATGAGCAGCATCCTCATTGTCCTGTGTGGCAGTGAATATGAGCAGCATCTTCACTGTCCTGTGTGGCAGTGAATATGAGCAGCATCCTCATTGTCCTGTGTGGCAGTGAATATGAGCAGCATCTTCACTGTCCTGTGTGGCAGTGAATATGAGCAGCATCCTCATTGTCATGTGTGGCAGTGAATATGAGCAGCATCCTCACTGTCCTGTGTGGCAGTGAATATGAGCAGCATCCTCACTGTCCTGTGTGACAGTGAATATGAGCAGCACCCTCACTGTCCTGTGTGGCAGTGAATATGAGCAGCATCCTCACTGTCCTGTGTGACAGTGAATATGAGCAGCACCCTCACTGTCCTGTGTGGCAGTGAATATGAGCAGCACCCTCACTGTCCTGTGTGGCAGTGAATATGAGCAGCACCCTTACTGTCCTGTATGGCAGTGAATATGAGCAGCACCTTCACTGTCCTGTGTGGCAGTGAATATGAGCAGCACCCTTACTGTCCTGTATGGCAGTGAATATGAGCAGCACCTTCACTGTCCTGTGTGGCAGTGAATATGAGCAGCAGCAGCAGCAGCAGCAGCGTCAATGCAATAAAGACACGATTGAATTATTCCGACTAGGAAAAAATTGTATATTAATTTTGTCAATAAAGATGTTAATAATCACTGCTAATAAAATTAAAATCCGTTCCAATCCTTCCAATTATTTTATCCTTGGTTCCTATATCCCCCCTTCCATTCTCCAGTCCTATTTTTACTTCTTTCCCCTCTCCCCCTACCACCAAGATTCGCCCAATCGCACTTGCCAATCACCGCCGGCGCCAGTGACACGCAACCAGGCACTCAGACGCCTGACACAACGCGTTCTGTCCCTAAATACTCACTCCACTGGCTGTTCAATCCTTCCCTCTATTCTCTACCTACCAATCCTTTTTTTTACCTGGTTGTTGTTATTCCATGGAGACTGTAGGATGCGGTCAGGATCATGACGGTTCGATTCCCGGGATTGGACGCGATAGACACGATGATCTATGTTCTTTAATGCCAATGATTTTGATTTTTATAAGTGTGAGGGGGGGAGGGGGGGTATTAGATGGATGGTTGAGGGAAGGTTGAGGGATGAGGAAGGATGGCAGGATAGAAGGAAGGTTACAGGTGTGTAAGGTGACTTACGTATATGTGCTGTGTAAGTCGACTTTGAGTTTTTATATACCGCAATTCGAGAGCATTGACTGTGTGTGTTTTCACCTAGTTGTGCTTGCGGGGGTTGAGCTCTGCTCTTTCGGCCCGCCTCTCAATTGTCAATCAACTGTTACTATTTTTTTCCACACACACACACACACACACACACACACACACACACACACACACACACACACACACACACAGGAAGCAGCTCCGTAACAGCTGTCTAACTCCCAGGTATTTATTTACTGCTAGGTAACAGTGGCATCAGAGTGAAAGAAACTCTGCCCATTTTGTTTCTGCCAACACCAGGGCTTGAACCCGGACCCTAGGATTATGAGTCCAGAGTGCTGTCCGCTCGGCTATCAGGCCCCATAATCAAGTGTGTGCGTGTGTGTGTGTGCGTGTGTGCGCGTGTGTGTGTGTGTGTGTGTGTGTGTGTGTGTGTGTGTGTGTGTGTGTGTGTGTGTGTGTGTGTGTGTGTGTGTGTGTGTGTGTGTGGGTACTCACCTAATTGTGCTTGCGGGGGTTGAGCTTTGGCTCTTTGGTCCCGCCTCTCAATCGTCAATCAACTGGTGTACAGATTCCTGAGCCTACTGGGCTCTATCATATCTACATTTGAAACTGTGTATGGAGTCAGCCTCCACCACATCACTTCCTAATGCATTCCATTCCAAATGTGTGTGTGTGTGTGTGTGTGTGTGTGTGTGTGTGTGTGTGTGTGTGTGTGTGTGTGTGTGTGTGTGTGTGTGTGTGTGTGTGTGTGTTCCTATGCATCGTGTACACCTCATGATTTAGGATGATGTTAACCCATGGTTTTTTTCCTCGCCAATAGCATCAACGCCTACATCCATAATTAGCATTACAAATTATCAATAATATTAATTATAATCTTTTATTTACCGGTCTGTTGATAAATGACTTCAAATGCCTTGTTTCTTAAACTATCCTCAACATCCGGATGACCTCCCACAGGGTTTCACACCGGCGTATGCAAATTAGGGCCACCAATTTAATTAGCGACAATGAATTATTATCTCTGCAATTAATTTGAAAACTTACATATAAATCTGCAATTGAAAACTAATCTGTGCACTAAGAAAAACCTTGAAATGAAATCTGCATATAAATTTCTTACAAATGGAATGAGAATATGAAACAGTAGGCAAACGTGAATCTGGCAATCAGAACGCGTGTGAGAGATAGAGACGATAAACCAATCAGATTTCCTATCAGCCTTTCTTGCCCGTCATTCTCACTCATTCATTTTCTGACTCTTATCAAACTACATTTTTTGCCACGAAATCAAAGTTGGTTGAGATTGTCTTCTCTATGAATTAATGTTTTGATTATTTTTTTTTTTTTATGTTGTCATTTGGTGTGCGCAAGTGCATACAGCGTTAGGGGATTCGCAGTCCTGGAACCCGGGTTCGATTCCCGGCCGAGGTAGAAAGAAGTGAGCAGTTTCTCTCATATGATATCTTTATTCGCTTAGCAGTAAATGAGTCCTTCCTCAAGAGGATATCCATTACTATAAGAAACTGAATCTTCGTCTCTCAAACCACCTAGATATTCTAAATTCTTGTGAAGGTCTGAAAGCATATTATGGTTCCAGACCTTTTCGTAAACTGGCAAGGGAACCTTTGTCCTAAACAGAGATTATTCCCAAGTTATAACTTTATTTTATTATAAATCGTTGGTTAAAATATAAAAAGTATATGCTGAAAACGTTTTCTTTGTGGAATTGGGTTTTCTGTAAATGGAATTCTCGTGTACACTCAAATAGTTTTTCAATTCCACATGTCACATTATCGTCAATAACACATCGTATTAACGTAACCAAACGTAATGAAACCTAACCTAACAAATGTTTATCCCAAAGCAATCTTAACCTTACCTAACCATGGACAGAGTAAGATTGCAAATATAACGTTAATCAAAAGAGCGTTAATTAATTCAAGATTAAAGTAAATCTCTTCGTTAAAGAGACCGAAGAGATTATAATTAGATAATAACACTAATTATCTTACACACAAAAATCCCATTAACGTGAGTGAGAGCTTGTGAG
>NC_091190.1:22076455-22113955 GCF_040958095.1 Procambarus clarkii | reverse complement strand
ATTCAGACGTGTATAATACCTGTTAATCTTCTGTTGAATGATCTCTGCTTAACCGCATTATCTCATCGCTTGACAATGCTAAAAATTAATCAGAGATCTAATTATGCGTAATTACGTGGATTAAATAATAACGTAGATCACACTATTATTAAATCCATCTACATCAAAAAATGAGTAACTAACTCATAAAGGATTACAACGGCCGGTTGGAATCTCAATATAGTTAAGAAATATGCATGAGATAATGATTATTCCCTCCTGCTTTTCATGACCCGGTGATTAATTGGGATTCCTGTGATCAAGATTAATATGTTTAACATGGCTGCGGCTGTGATTTAGCACCAGTCCAATGGTACATGACGCTGGTTGTTGTTGTTAAAGATACGCTGCCTGGAACAAAGTTCCAAGTAGCACGGGCTATGGTGAACCCGCAGTGCCTTGATGATGCTGGTGCGCATATTGACGGGGGAGGTAACTTGAAGGGGGAGGTAGCCTGCAGGGGGAGGTAGCCTGCAGGGGGAGGTAGCCTGCAGGGGGAGGTAGCCTGCAGGGGGAGGTAGCCTGCAGGGGGAGGTAGCCTGCAGGGGGAGGTAGCCTGCAGGGGGAGGTAGCCTGCAGGGGGAGGTAGCCTGCAGGGGGAGGTAGCCTGCAGGGGGAGGTAGCCTGCAGGGAAGACAGCCTATAAGGTCAAGCAAATGCCGCACACTCAGGAATACACAACACTCTTCAACTGTATGCTGCACCAGCATGGAGCCAGCACCAGCAAATCACAAAAACAACCCAAAATCTATTGGATTTGCCAGAAGGCTGATACCAGACACATTCGGCCTGTAAACACCCAAAGAGAACTGAACCTAACGCTGGTCAAAACAAGACCCAGCGGAGACATGATCACAGTGTACAAGATAGGTAGTGACGATCTGAGATCGGTTACAGTGAGTGGAGGCTGACTCAACGCAGGGTAGTCAAGGCTAACTCCACACATGGAGGAGGAGGAGGCAGTGGAGGCTGACTCTACTCACACCACCAACTAGAGTAACAGAACAGAACAGGACGGGTCGGGAGTAATTGCAAAGAACGTCCTACAGATAACAGGCAGGCTCAGGAGCTAGAGTTAAATCGCAGAAAAAAGATGGATGAAAGGGAAGTGGGAGAGAAAAAGATAAAGGAGAGGGAAGAAAAGAAAGAAATAAAAAGGAGTGAAAGAGGAAAGATGATTATGGAAAGAAGAAAGAAAAAGGAGAAGAGACAAAGTAGGAAGGATGAAGAGAGACAGAAACTAAAGAGGAAAAGTGAGAAAGTTAAGAAATTGGAAAGGAAAAGAAGGAAAGCTGTTCTCTAATGAGCTGCACTGCTTAGCAATTGTGTTCCTTCCAAATATGGAGGCTCTTCGAGAGAGAGAGAGAGAGAGAGAGAGAGAGAGAGAGAGAGAGAGAGAGAGAGAGAGAGAGAGAGAGAGAGAGAGAGAGAGAGAGAGAGAGAGAGAGAGAGAGTGCCCGGAGGGTGAAGTGGAGTAGCCAATCACAGCTACAAACGCTGGATATTGAAAGCCAGTCTCACCAACTCTCGTAGAATACAACAGCCAATCACCACCGCACAAATATGTATTATTAAAGACCAATCAGTGCATCACACACACACACGCGTGTGTGTGTGTGTGTGTGTGGAGGCTGACTGTGGAAGTGATGTAGTGGAGGCTGACTTCATACACAGTTTCAAGTGTAGATATGATAGAGCCCAGTAGGCTCAGGAACCTGTACACCTGTTGATTGACGGTTGAGAGGCGGGACCAAAGAGCCAGAGCTCAACCCCCGCAAGCACAACTAGGTGAGTACAACTAGGTGAGTATACACACACACACACACACACACACACACACACACACACACACACACACAAAATCCAGGAACCAATCCCAGCCACTAACGCAGGATGTGAAGAACCAATCAGCGCCAGCTTCTGGAGTCCCAAAATTACTCTCGAAAGGCTTGAGCCAACTGCATCTCCAGGGCGTCTTCCTCCCCCCTCCCCGGACTCCAAAACTCCGCAACCTATTGTTCCTGGACCAGTTTTTTCCCCCCCTTCGCCCCACGGACTTCCTTATCGAGGTGAAATTCTCGTAGATAATTAACCACTTTATATGCAAGGCTGGGCCAATTTACATGGCACTGGGTCAGAGATTAAATGGGAGATGGGTAAAAGGACGGTGGATATCTAGCTTAAAAATTGGCCGGAGCTGTTGGCACTTATGGCAGGCACTCGAGATATTTCACTTTCTGGATGGTAGTTATTTGAAGTACCTTGAGGTTACCTTGAGGTGCTTCCGGGGCTTAGCGTCCCCGCGGCCCGGTCGTCGACCAGGCCTCCTGGTTGTTGGACTGATCAACCAAGTATGGTTGATACCCGTACAGTTTCATGTCTGGATGGAGCCCGGTTCAAGTATGGTTGGAAAATAATCAGTTGCTAATATTTCACAAACTACCACGCGATGTTAAACAGTGCCAAATCACTGCAGCACACTACAACCCGTCTTTCACCCAGTAACAAAAGAACAAAAACAGTCTGCCGACGCCAGTATGTCAGTATTCGACGACTAAATCTGCCGGCAGATTGAATCAATTGAATTTCTTTCTTTATTATGCACCCCATATCCATCCCGTGGGCGGTGGTGTAAAGGATTACAGAGGCACATAATCGGTTCAGGAACTGAACCCTCTAGTTCGTTTAGCTAAGCAAATAACAATGTTTGACGCTAGTTACAAAATTATCAATGTTGTATACACATGTACACACCCTCATACATACATGTACATATATATATATATATATATATATATATATATATATATATATATATATATATATATATATATATATATATATATATATATATATATATATATATACGTATATTGAATACATGGATTTGTCATACGTAGTTGTACAAATTTGTATGACAAAACAAAAACCGTCAATGATTTATATATATGGAGAAGGGGGGGATTGTACATAATTAGGCCTAGATTAGGCTTGCATGTTAAGGTTGTTTAAGCGGGAATTACGAATATTAAATCACACAGTCACGTTGAAATGAGAGGAGCTGTGTACTGAGGTTCGTTAGGTCCATATTGACCCATGATTCCGAAGCTTCTTTCCGTTAGATGCACATTACACGACTGTGTAAATAAATCATTGCGAGGCTTCAATTATTATTTTGAATCTGAATAAATTCTCCATGACAGACAAATGGCTCATCAATGATTTTAGAAAACGTCCTTTACTGCGTAAGTCCAAATTTAACAATTCAATAAATTCCCAAAACCTAAATAAGCCATTAAATGTTTTATCACTTTATTTACTCGCCTGTATTTTTGTGTATATATATATATATGGAAAGGAATGAATCATAAGTGTTTCTGCGCTTCACAAAACACCTGGCCAAAGACGTGGCGATACCTCTAGTAGCGAGAATCACCTCTTGCAACCCTCCCCCACACCTGCAACCCTTCCCCACACCTGCAACCCTCCCCCACACCTGCAACCCTCCCCCACACCTGCAACCCTCCCCCACACCTGCAACCCTCCCCCACACCTGCAACCCCTCCCACCTGCCATCACGTAGTCCCAAGCCCTACCTTACAAGCACTCTAGCCCCCCTTGAACCCAGTTTCTAGCCCCTCTCCCTGTCCGGCTACCGGTCCCATCTAGCCCCAGCGGACTCTGACCTATCCAGTCCAACTTCCCGTCTCCATCAGACACCGGGCCCACTTTCCCCTCTCCGAGCGGCTCCCTTCCCCCTCGTCAGACCCACACTCTCCTACCCCCGCCTCAAACACTCCCTCCTGCCTCCCACGCTGTTCATATTCGCATTAAATTAAATCCTTAAAGAGTTGGTACAAAGCCTTGCAAGAGAAGCTTAATGTCTGATCTTCGGAAAGAGGATTTAAATAATGGAATGAGACTTGATGGTTCAGGGTAACGTAATATTATGACTTAAGGGGTGGAGGGGAGAGAGAGAGAGAGAGAGAGAGAGAGAGAGAGAGAGAGAGAGAGAGAGAGAGAGAGAGAGAGAGAGAGAGAGAGAGAGAGAGAGAGAGAGAGAGTTATTCTCATGACATTACTACACACGTACACACACACAGCTAATATAAGAGGTGTAGTTATGAGCCAATGATAAAAGGGATCAAGTCATGAATTTATGCACCAATGAGGCCTGGAATAAACTGAAGCTGGCCAATCAGATGGAATCTATTTAATCCCCCGCCTCTTCAACAAAAAAATCTCCCCACTAGAACAGTTTCATCACCGAGGAAAACTAACCGTAGATAAAAAACTTTCCTACTTAGGAACACAATAAATTCCATGCTGTTAAAACAACATCACAGCCAAGCAGATCATTTTAAAATAAATTAACAAGCAAGCCACACTTTCACAACACCACCGACACCATTCAACGTGGTGTGGGTTGAATAGTGTCACCATTCGTCAAAATGTTGTCAATGTCAACATACCCCCCACCCCCTCGGCCGACTAATTCCCCCACGAACCATTCTCTTCCATCAACCGACTGACCAGCAGACCGACCGACCGACCGACTCAAAGCAAAGGATGACAAATCACCTTTTTTCTCTGGGGGTTCAAGGGGGAAAATTTAATTTCAAGTTTCCATTATTATTATTATTATAAATTATCAATTTTTTGCATTATTCTTCCATTTCCTTTACCCTACAGCAAGTCTCATTATACTTGTTTTAAACTTACAGCAGGATCCCCCATTTAGTGTTTCCTCAACGGCACCCCCCCTATTTAGTTTTTTTCAACGGCACCCCCGTATTTACGTTTTTCTCAACGGTACCCCTATTTAGTTTGTTCTCAACGTCACCCCCTATTTAGTTTCTTATCAACGGTACCCCCCTATTTAGTTTCTTATCAACGGTACCCCTATTTAGTTTGTTCTCAACGTCACCCCCTATTTAGTTTCTTATCAACGGTACCCCCCTATTTAGTTTGTTCTCAACGGTACCCCTATTTAGTTTTTTCTCAACGGTACCCCTATTTAGTTTTTTCTCAACGGTACCCATATTTAGTTTTCTATACATTAGACCGTTCTTTCATTCTTCTCTTCAGTAGATCATCCTTATAGCTGTTGCCTAGGAAACACTAGACGATGCCAATCAAAGAACTCAAAACAACAAGTACCAAGTAACGCCACAGACCGGTTGCGAGTACTTAAGTAAGCTCAAAATAGTCTCCAATACACTATACCACTCAAGACCTTCACAAAGTTGTCCCCCGTCGTCTCACTTTGACTTCTGTTGACATCCTAATATCCTCTAAGTGATCTTGTTGAAGCCTATCAATGAGCTCCAAATGACCCTAAATTACCCCTGCAGGGATTTTCAGGTAGTTTTCACAATGTTTACCAATAAAGCTCCAATGAGTATTCTGCTGCTTTATAAGTCAGATGGTGTATAGTATTTAGGTAGTTTCAATACGATGTACCTGTAGCCTCCAAACGACCTTCAGGTAACCTCCAAAGCCCCTTAGGGCGGCCTCGATACCATCTCCAGGTGACCCCCAAGACTCTTCACTCGGAGGTTTAGTGCCAATTTGGAGAGTGGGCAGCACTCTGGCTCCCACCTGGAGCTGCCACCGGCACTCGGAGGCACCGACGCCACAGCCGAGGACCAGAGCTACACAGCCCCGGCAGAACACTGTTACTGCACGAAGAACAAGTTAAATTAGCAAGAGTGTTACATGGCTCACAACCTCTCACGGAAATGAACCGTCCACACGCTCCTCACCACAGGAATACCTGTCCGAGCCACGCTATCCCGTACTCACATCCTACACTATTATTGCTCATGCCACAACAATCTTTGTTCTTCCAGGAGTCATACTACACAATCTTTGTTCCAGGAGTCATACCACAATAATGTTCCAGGAGTCGTACTACAACAATCTTTGTTCCAGGAGTCATACTACACAATCTTTGTTCCAGGAGTCATACCACAACAATGTTCCAGGAGTCATACCACAACAATGTTCCAGGAGTCGTACTACAACAATCTTTGTCCCAGGAGTCATACCACAACAATCTTTGTTCCAGGAGTCATACTACACAATCTTTGTTCCAGGAGTCATACTACACAATCTTTGTTCCAGGAGTCATACCACAACAATGTTCCAGGAGTCATACCACAACAATCTTTGTTCCAGGAGTCGTACTACAACAATCTTTGTTCCAGGAGTCATACTACACAATCTTTGTTCCAGGAGTCATACCACAACAATCTTTGTTCCAGGAGTCATACCACAACAATGTTCCAGGAGTCATACCACAACAATCTTTATTCCAGGAGTCGAACTACTACAATCTTTGTTCCAGGAGCCGTACCACAACAATCTTTGTTCCTGGAGTCATGCCACAACAATCTTTGTTCCAGGAGTCGTACCACAACAATCTTTCTTCCTGAAGTCATACCACAACAATCTTTGTTCCAGGAGTCATACACAACAATCTTTGTCCCAGGAGTCATACCACAACAATCTTTGTTACAGGAGTCATACACAACAATCTTTGTCCCAGGAGTCATGCCACAATCTTTGTTCCAGGAGTCATACCACAACAATCTTTGTTCCAGGAGTCGTACCACAACAATCTTTGTTCCAGGAGTCATACCACAACAATCTTTGTTCCAGGAGTCGTACCACTACAATCTTTGTTCCAGGAGTCATGCCACAACAATCTTTGTTCCAGGAGTCGTACACAACAATCTTTGTCCCAGGAGTTATACCAAAATTATCCTCGTTCTATATATCTCATCATAATTATCCTTGTTCCAGAACACACAACACAACACAACTATCCAGGTTCCAGGAGTAACACCACAATTATCTTGGTTCCATTTAAATTTCAACCTCGTCCGAGTTTAATTTCGTATCCCTGTAATTATAGTGCTTTTAAGCCAATTATATAATTGTAACTTTTAGTGTTTGTAGAGACGGATATTGCATATTTAGGGGTTGCAATTTGAATGTTAAGGGTGACGAGCATGGGGGTTGGGGCACCGGCGGTGGCCCGCGTGACTTGTTAATGAGAGAATTAGGAGGCAGTGTGCCTTCCCGCCCCCCTGGTTCCTGCACGGAAGCTACTCCTGCCCCTCACTCCCAATACACACTCCCTCCACTGTCTCTTCCTCCCACTACACGGGCTCCTCCTTTCCCATCCTTCATTCCACAATAGCCCTTCCCACCGTACCACAGGACCCAATATATATATATATATATATATATATATATATATATATATATATATATATATATATATATATATATATATATGTCGTACCTAGTAGCCAGAACTCACTTCTGAGCCTACTATGCAAGGCCCGATTTGCCTAATAAGCCAAGTTTTCATGAATTAATTGCTTTTCGACTACCTAACCTACCTAACCTAACCTAACCTAACTTTTTCGGCTACCTAACCGAACCTAACCTATAAAGATAGGTTAGGTTAGGTTAGGTAGGGTTGGTTAGGTTCGGTCATATTTCTACGTTAATTTTAACTCCAATAAAAAAAAATTGACCTCTTACATAATGAAATGGGTTGCTTTATCATTTCATAAGAAAAACATTAGAGAAAATATATTAATTCATGAAAACTTGGCTTATTAGGCAAATCGGGCCTTGCATTGTAGGCTGAAAAGTGAGTTCTGGCTACTAGGTACGACATATATATATATATATATATATATATATATATATATATATATATATATATATATATATATATATATATATATATATATTATATATATATATTATATATATATATATATTATATATATATATATATATATATATTATATATATATATATATATATATATATATATTATATATATATATATATATATATATATATATATATATATATATATATATATATATATATATACATATATATATATATATATATATGACCGAAAAAGTAAGATTAATAATTCTAACACGAATTTTTTCAATGTTTCTTATATTTCTTTTCACTGTTGATGGTAACTGAAAAATCAATTCTCCAAAATTCATTTTTATTTCTAGTCTGACGCGACACTTGAACGCGTTTCGTAAAACTTATTACATTTTCAAAGACTTTAGTTTACACACACACAACTATAACTGAACAGAGTTTAAACATCTTCGATTTTATACCTGCATTTGGGTGAGGTGATAGGTTACAACAGTTTTGGATGAGGTGAAAACAAACTTTCAACACAAGACAGAACACGAAACAATGGGTATAATATTTTGTAAGTTAAAGGGAAGAATGGAAGTAACTGCAAAGGGCCTATTGGCCCATATTTCTTGATGCTTCTATATTGGTGCGGAGTCTTGAAGTGGGTAGAATATAGTTGTGGGGGAGATGAACTAATGGGGGAGATTGTTGTGGGGAGAGAGTGTGGAGGAGAGTTGTGGGGGAGATTTTAACACGGGGGGGGGGAGACAAACAAGAACACAAGGGGATATCAATAACGCTTTCCATATATAACACTAAAGACCTGGGTCATTGTGGGTTTGGAAATAGAGAGTTGTTGATTTATGGAACAATTGACCAGGTAACAATAGACGTGGGATAGCTGGATTGTTCCCAGCGAAGGTCATACATATATAAGTTTGGTGAGGTATGAGTAGGCGCTGACCCGCATGGGGCCAATAGGCCGCCTGCAGTTACCTCTTCTCGAAGATTGTTAAGCAGAGCCATGCCAAGATTGGTTCAGTAACGCGTTACATCACCAAGAGGAATTAAGCACCATGCAATGTGGCCTACTTTCACCACATCGGATATAACGACTCATCAAAAATAAAAAATAAATTTCTTCCCGAACATAATATTTTAAGAAATCACGCGCTAAAACTCTTGGTGCAGTAAAATGTAAATAAATTCAAAACTAACACAATAATCACTTCAAACAGCAGCTTTCAAATCGCTGCTTCATCCATACACCAAGTCAATTACAGATCTTTATATGTAAATAAAGTTTGCCTCACAACCAAATCGTCGATTGTCTATAACTAATACTGGGAAAATGATGTATGATTTGTTTAAGTTGATAGCAAGATAGTCTCTGATGGTGAACTAGGAGCACCAGAACAAGGTAACGCTCACCATCACTCAGTGACGTGATGGTGAAGGTGATAGCGTGTTACAGATCACTCTACACCCTACTGGCCAAGGTGCTATTAACACCCTGTTCTTAGCACACTACTTCGACGCAGGAATCAGTAGCAATGGCACATCAATTTATGATAGTGGGTTTCTGGTTTGGAATCTCTGTATTATCGTAAATAATAACACTAATGCCGTGTTGACAAAATGTTCGTCATGCCATTAGGTATTTTATTCTCAATCATCTACACTAAAATAAAAGTTATGACAATCCATATGGTTAAAATACACCTGTTCATGTTCAATAAAGTTAAAATCCGAGTTATTCTATTAAAAATAACAAACTATTTTATATTTCAGAATTAGAGTATATAATCAGACAAATAATGACATTAATAAAACTAAAGGAAAAGTTTAAATTTATACCCATTAAATTCTCGTATAACAAATTATTAAAAAAAATCTTTGTTGCCTGACTGTTATTAAATCTTACAAAGTACTACTACGCGTTCTCGGGCTGTTCACTCCATCCTGCGGCCGAGCTCAAAGCCTCAGTCATCAGTTGTAACACCTTGGTCATTCAAAATATAATTTTTTTCAGATATTAATTAATATTATTATATATTAGCATATTGTTCATATTTAAGAATAGGTTAAGTTAGATGTTTAGGTTCAACTGGCGATTATTTGTATTTGAGGTACATGCGTGAAGCATTTACACCGTTACGATTCGAACAGAGGTCGTCACCGAGGCACTGTTCGAGAAATGTTCGAACATCACCGGTTGAGTCGTGTGTTGAAGTGTTTTTCAGTTATTAATAGATGATTTGGAGGCTCCATTTAATTATTTTGGCCTTTGTTAATGAGGGTGAGCGTCCCTTGCCACAACAACCCTTCCTGAGTCAGGGTCCCAAATGTCAGCCACTCCAGTGTCACCCAACCAAGTGTCAGTTCATGTGGCATCATTAATGCGTACCTCAAGACATGCAACTAGGTGAGTACACACACACACACGTTTCTTAACCAAATAAAAATCAACTAACAGCAATATTTTTATTTTAAAAAGTTAGACACAGATAATCGTTTAACAAATCACTGTGTGAGTGAGGACTCCATAAATCTCTGCAAATATTTTCTCCCTGTGCAGGAGGTCGAAGACCTTGTCGGCCTTCAGCAAGTCTTCGGTCGCGCGGCACCTTCTGCCAAAGCGGCGGCGGAATGAGCCGGCGGCAATCCAGTTCTTTCCCTCTTTCCTAAACACCCAACTCTCGTAGGCCCAGTCCTCGAGGACGTGCACCTGACTCACGATGTTCTCTGAGAAGCGGACAGACTTGGTTTTCTTCTGGTGGCGGCCATCGTCGCCGGAGACCTTTTCCTTCTCCATGGTAAGCTGCTTCACACTATCAAGAACCTGAAGAATACATCTGGTAATAATATACCAGATGCAAGAATTATAGTCAGGCTAATAATTGGACTGGTCCAGTAAGTGCGTTGCCTTGTTGTTGTGATGTACTCACATCTTACGTCTTTTACATTGAAATAAGAGTCCTTTATTAACTTTATCTATTCTCTTCAAGAGTTTGTACGTAGTTGATATATCCCTTCTCTCTCTCTCTCTCTTCTCTCCTATAAGATTGTTCTCTCAACCTGTTCTCAAAGCTGACGTCTCTCAATTCTGGTACTAATCTTGTGGCAAACTTCTGAACTTTGTTTTAAGGTTTCTATTTATGTTTCACAAGGTGTGGGTTCCCTGCTGTCGCTGCATACACAGGTAATGGTCTTACATATGTGGTATGTGTGGATTTGAGAGCCTGATTGTTTAGATTCTTGAATGACGTTCTTTTGTTCGGTAACTTCCCATATGGTGCTAATGATGTCCTGTTCACATGAGCTTGTGGTGTTTAGTGTTTGGATAATGTCTACTCTCAGGTATTTTCACTTGTTTTGTGATGTGTAGTACTCTGTTATAGTGGTGTGTAGTGCTTTGTTATAGTGGTGTGTAGTACTTTGTTATAGTGGTGTGTAGTGCTTTGTTATAGTGATGTGTAGTACTTTGTTATAGTGGTGTGTAGTACTTTGTTATAGTGGTGTGTAGTACTTTGTTATAGTGGTGTGTAGTACTGTGTTATAGTGGTGTGTAGTACTTTGTTATAGTGATGTGTAGTGCTTTGTTATAGTGGTGTGTAGTGCTTTGTTATAGTGGTGTGTAGTACTTTGTTATAGTGGTGTGTAGTACTTTGTTATAGTGGTGTGTAGTGCTTTGTTATAGTGGTGTGTAGTGCTTTGTTATAGTGGTGTGTAGTGCTTTGTTATAGTGATGTGTAGTACTTTGTTATAGTGGTGTGTAGTACTTTGTTATAGTGGTGTGTAGTGCTTTGTTATAGTGGTGTGTAGTACTTTGTTATAGTGGTGTGTAGTACTTTGTTATAGTGGTGTGTAGTACTTTGTTATAGTGGTGTGTAGTACTTTGTTATAGTGATGTGTAGTGCTTTGTTATAGGGGGTGTGTGATGGTGAGTTGTATTAGCGTGTGAAGTGAGTACGTTTAATATTTAGTGAAGATAGTTACAGTGATGAATATGGTCGGGTATAGTGTTGATGGCTACAGTGTTGATTGAAGGTTGTGTGAAGTAACGATGGTCACAGTGTTGATGGTCGTGTGTAGTGAAGATGGCTGCGGTGATAATAGTCGCTTTGTATTGAGGCTACATAGTGATCATGGTTATGTAGTGTAGATGGTTACAGTGATGAAGCTAGTGTATATAGATTAATAAAGAAACATTGAAAAAATTCGTGTTAGAATTATTAATCTTACTTTTTCGGTCATATTTAATAATATATATCTACAAGACTGCTACCAATATATATATATATATATATATATATATATATATATATATATATATATATATATATATATATATATATATATATATATATATATATATATATATATATATATATATATATATATGCAGGGCTTCAGTTTCCTATGAGCACTATTCATCAAGCCAGCTAATGCCAGGCTGGACAATTAAGAGATATCAGAACAAGTAAAGACTGCGCATATCGTCTACATGTAAATCCCAGGATTATGCCGTCGGCTCCATCACTAACGACGAGGGTGGATTATCCAGGATTTTATAGTTAAGGTCCCGTTTTCTTTCATTCCCACACCACTTGGGCCGGATGGCAGAGCGATGGTGTCGCTTCATGCAGGTCGGTGTTCAATCCCTGACTGTCTAAGTGGTTGGGGCCCCCCATTCCTTCCCGCCCGTCCCATCCCAAATCCTTACCCCTTTCCAGTGATATATAGTCGTAATGACTTGGCGCTTTCCTTTGAAAATTCCCTTCCCTTTGAGGATTCGAACCCGCACAATGGTTATACTCGCAAGTCTGCACCATGTGCTCGGGAGTACCCAATGTGTAGGTTTGAATCGTACTCAAGGCTCCTGCTAATTTTCTTCTTCTTATTATTATTATTATACCCAACCACTTGGGCTGGACAGTAGAGCGACGGTCTCGCTTCACGCAGGTCGGCGTTCAATCCCCGACCGTCCATGTGGTTGGGCACTATTACACCTAATCCTTATCCTGACCTCTTCCAAGTGCTATTTAGTCTATTAGCTTGGCGCTTTCCCCCCTGATAGTTCCCTTCCCTTGCCTTCTTCTTCTTATTATTATTATTACAAACTAATTACTTTATTATTGTATTATCTGCTATTCCTTCCCCAAAAACCACATACAAAAAGCATGTAATCAAGTAAGGCCTCAAAATACAAAATGTCCGAGAAATATGAACACAACAGCCTGGTTGATCAGTCCAGCAACCAGGAGGCCTGGTCGACGACCGGGCCGCGGGGACACTAAGCCCCGGAAGCACCTCAAGGTAGCCTCAAGGTACAAGCGACATACACAAGACCGGTTTTATTCATTCGTGGTATTTAGAGCGTATTTGGCCAGAGCGTCGAGTGCTGACTGACACATATACAGTAATACACCCAATATAATCCACTCAGCGACTATACATACCGCGCGACACGGGCGGCGTGTATAGTTACATTAATATTTTTACTTAAGTCATTTATATCATTCTTGTTTTGACCGAGAAACATGTTCCTTTGAGCCCCGAAAACATTGAAAGGTAGGTAAAGTACCTACGGGCTCACCATAGCCCGTGCTACTTGGAACTGCTTGTTCCAAGTAACGAATCTTGAACAACAACAACGAAAGGTAACACCTAGGTAAGGTTGGCCACCAGGGCGGCCTATGCCACCCCCTCGCCGGAGTACGATCTGTCCAATAGGCAACGGTGGTGTCCAATTGTCTGGGACAGGAAACCTGTTTAGGTAACCCATATATCTGAAGAAAAAAAAACGGTGACGACGTTTCGGTCCTTCCTGCACTATTATCAAGTCGTGTGATTATAATAATTGTCCAGGACGGACCGAAACGTCGACGTCCCTCCCTTTGAGATGTGTAGGCTGGGGAAGTCTTGATTTTCAGCCATGTCTGCATGCCTCTTAGGCTAATCTAAGTCTTTCTAGCCAAAGACTGGGCATAAGTTAGACAGCTGCTACGGGCTGCTTCCTGGGGGTGTGTATCAAAAAGGAGGCCTGGTCGAGGACCAGACCTCCTTTTTGACACACAAAAGATTTTAGATTTTTAGATTTAGATTTTAGATTTACACAAAAGATTCCCCCGCGGCCCTCCAGATTTTGGCCCACGGGGACGCTAAGGCCCGAAATCATCTCAAGATAACCTCAAGATAACCTCAAGATAACCCCCAGGGTACAACCAGCAAGAATCGACTGACTCCCAGCTACCTATTTACAGGTAGGTAAACAGTAGCATTGTGTGGAAGGTAACATGCCTAAACGTTTTGCCCTGTCCGGGAATCAAACCCTGGACCAGTCTGCTGTGAGCCGACTGTGCTAATCACTATACCCTGTTACTGCCTCTATAATAAATAGTATCAAAAGGCTCATATGCAGTGCAAATAATTCCAGATGTTAATATGTAATATTACTCGTACATGTTTTCAAAATTCATAGTTGTGTATTATGTATTGACTGGCCTTTCTCAGCACAGATCTGTGTCCCTATGGCGTATTTCCTGTTAGCTGACAAAGACTGTTCTCCAGCTTAACACATAATTTGTTCAAAGGAAAACTATTTTTTTTTTTGCCGGTTGTCATTGTTAATCACTAAAGTATTCCCTGTAAACAGTTTCCCAACCTGTGCCTTTGTTGTCCAATAACGACTTGAGCCGTTACTGAAAGCGTGATATTGCGCCAGCTAACGAAATTATACATGAGCGCTGAGAGAATAACGTATCCTGGCTAACCTATATTATCTTCCATCCCTCGTTCGCTTGTAGATCGGTTGCTGGCTGAGGGTTAGAACCAGTAAAATATATTGTATTGTTTTCCCAACCGAACATAATCTTTCAGGACGAGTTAGGTTAGAATTAAGTTAAGAGCAAGTTACGATAGCTTAGGTTAGTTACAATGTGAGAAAATGGCGAATACAATGCGAGAAAATGGCGAATACAATTCGAGGAAATGGCGAATACAATGCGAAAAGATCTACATGACAAGTAATGATGGCATGTTTAGTCTAATAAAGTATTCATATCCAAAAAAAGAGCGGCATAAGAGGCTCTGAAGGATCACACTATCTTGCTCTCAGAATTGTTAAGGAAGAAATACGCCTCAGGAGACTGAAGTTTAGTTCACGTGCTCCTTGGGTAATAGGTTTTTGGCGCGTCTATGAAAATTTGTGAATTAAAACGTAAAATTATCAGCAAAGTAACGGTCACCTACGCGTGGGGAACTCTCGCAGAAAGCTGTTACTTTGCTTGTACCCTCTAGTATTCAAATGCCCCGTAACTCATGCCAGCTTTGAGTTACGGTCTTGAACTTTGCCTCCAAACATGGCAAGCCCCGGACCCCTACCCCAAAACACAGCAAGCCCCAGGGTTCTATCCCCAAGCACACCAAATCCCAGTGCCCTATCCTCAGACACGCCATTTCCCGGGGACTTATCCCCAAACACACCGAGCCTCGGAGCCCTATCCCAAAATACGCCAAGCCCCGGGTAGTGGTCCTTAACGAAGCTGTGTAGAAAATAACACATCGCTAGGAAAAAGGTCTCAGATCGATGGAAACTGCTCTGGCCTCGCCTGCAACCCTCAATCACCCATGAAGTCCAGTGTAGCACAACACTTCACTTGGCAGCCAACTTCTTCGCTCCAGGAGGCTTCGAAGTCAGTGTTTTTTTAAGGCTACCGCAAGGTTCGTACCCTGAGCTGGGTGTTTTACCCATTAATTACCCCAATCACAGGTGGGACTGCAAGAAACAGTATTTCAGGTCCTTTTCTTCTACAGCCTCGCCGGCAGGAGATTAATTTAAAGGAGGATGCCTTCGGCAGCTGGTGGCCCGCAGGTGAGGCGCCCAGTACATGCTTCAGTCAGGTGAAATCCAACTTGACGTGGCAGGAGGGATGTTTTTCAGGAATCCTGGCACGGGTTCGAGCGGTAGAAAATACATTTCGATGTAACATTACATGTCTCAAGGCATTTATGTTCTAGAATTTGCTTTGCTCTCTTCCTCTGTTCATCGCCATTTTCTAGGTTTATTAATTTATGTAACAATTAAAAAATGTCTATATTAACTTACCCTGTATCTAAAGCCTCTGAATGTTTATTTTTTTTAAATATCTCCCTTAATTTCTCCTGCTTTAATTTATTTTATCTGCTCAATCTTCAGTTATTTTTTCCCCTATTTGTTTTTTTTCATCCACTTACACATGCTGTGCTTTATTAACCTATATCTCTGACCATCTTCCATCATTAATCCATCACCATTAATCCATCTCCATTAATCCATCCATCTTCCATCACCATCTTCCATTAACCATCTTCCAGTCTCTTGTATCCTCGACACCATCAAGTTACTACAGTCTAAGGCTACAGTTACTACAGTCTAAGGCTACAGTTACTACAGTCTAAGGCTACCAGTTACTGTAGTCTAAGGCTACAGTTACTGTAGTCTAAGGCTACAGTTACTGTAGTCTAAGGTTACCAGTTATTACAGTCTAAGGCTACAGTTACTGTAGTCAAGGGCAAGGAAGCGACTGCGACCCGTAACGAGAGCTCCCTAGTCAACGGTCTGCTCTATCAGGGAATCATTACGCCACTAAAGTCGTTAGGGCTGACTGCTAGTTTCAGATTGAGACCAATGATGGTTTACTCGTCAAAAATGACCACGATCGTTCAGACCGTTGCGACCGTTATCGCCGTTGGAATCGTTATGACCCGTTGCAACGGTTATGGCCGTTGTTACCGTTACGGCCATTCCGACCGTTGGGGCCTAAAGTTACGTTCATCTTAACGATGTAATCATTAGGCTGTGCTTCCAAGTGCTTCAGTGTCAGTGATGGCTTTTTACACCGAAAACAAAAGGTTAAGATACGAATGTTCTTCACTGAGGGAAACTGGTAACCCAGAGAGCGCTGAAAAGAACGTTTACAAAAAATCTCACGCAGAAAATTAATTTAAAATGTCAAATAATTTATACGTGGGAAAATGCCTGACGATATCCTAATGACAGTATATTTGCTCTCACCCTTTCTCTTGCAACGACTTCTCTGCTTCAGGTTCTTCTGTTAATTTGGATCTTGGAATCGATTCGGAGCCTAAAATTCAAACCAGAGTTGAACTCTGAATCCTTAGTTCCATTTTGTACCCAACAATTCACCTGCAAGACTGTATAACAAAACCCGTTCAATCAAGAGATGCCAGACCAATAATGGTACTTTTTAAGACACTAGTGGCCATCTTGGGAGGAATATATTGTTGCACACTAACAGCCGCAATTCTCTGATCGTTGGGGCAATGGTCATGGCACCGGTGCTATTGGTGGAGAGACTCCCATGAATACAATTTAGGTGGAACAACCATATATATAAACAAGAGGTGGGTGAAGTAGAGGTGGGTGAAGTAGAGGTGGGTGAAGTAGAGGTGGGTGAAATAGAGGTGTTGCCCACTGCAGGTTACTCATCATTTATGTTGCAATGATGGCTGGGGCATCAGTTACACTGATAGAACAGTTACACTCTACCATCTTCTAGCCCCAGACACAGCATACTTGTCAGCATACTGACAGGAACATCATGTAGTGAGACTAACAAGGAATATCAGAATATCACCCAGGAACCTGTACATCAGTTGATTGACAGTTTAGAGGCGGGACCAAAGAGCCAAAGCTCAACCCCCGCAATCACAACTAGGTGAGTACAGCGAGACTGACTAGGAGATCGAGACAAGAATAGAGGGGAAACAGGATGGATGGGATGGATGGATAGGGAGGGGGGGGGGGGGGGTGGAATCAACAAGTGGGTGACGTAATCGCATTAGTTCAACACAGAATGGAAGAGATTGTGGGAAAATAGGAAGATAGCGAGCAGTTGCGAGTGCTGGTGTGGGAAGGGCGAAGGAAGAGGGATGAACCAGTAAAGGGAAGGGGGGTAAGAGAAAGAGAGGAAAAGGAAGAAAAACGAATAGATACGGAGGAGTGATGAAAGATTAGGCGCGGGAGGGTTCGGGGAAGGTTTAAGGGAAAGGTAGAATGTGATGGAAATATAGGGGATAGTGTGAAATGGAAGAGGAAGCGAATAAAGGAGAGGCATTGAAGATAAAAATGGGAGAGGAAGCAACGGCGAGAAGGGAAGAGAGTAATCTGTGAATAGAAGAATGTGAAGGAATAAAAAAAATGAAGATGGAGAAGAATATGCATAGATGCGTTGTGTGTGCACGCGCGCACACACACACACACACACACACACACACACACACACACACACACACACACACGCACACACACACACACACACACACACACACACACACACACACACACGCACGCACACACACACACACACACACACACACACACGCACACACACACACACACACACACACACACACACACACACACACACACACACACACACACACGCACACACACACACACACACACACACACACACTCACACACACACACACACGCACGCACACACACACAACGACGAGGCTTGTCCCAGAGTTACGAGGGATGGGATATGAAGAGCGGATGAAGGAACTGAACCTTACGACACTAGAGAAAAGAAGGGAGAGAGGAGATATGATAGGGACATATAAAATACTCAGGGGAATTGACAAAGTGGAAATAGATGAAATGTTCACACGTAATAATAACAGAACGAGGGGACATGGGTGGAAACTGGAAACTCAGATGAGTCACAGAGATGTTAGGAAGTTTTCTTTTAGCGTGAGAGTAGTAGAAAAATGGAATGCACTTGGGGAACAGGTTGTGGAAGCAAATACTATTCATACTTTTAAAACTAGGTATGATAGGGAAATGGGACAGGAGTCATTGCTGTAAACAACCGATAGCTAGAAAGGCGGGATCCAAGAGTCAATGCTCGATCCTGCAAGCACATATAGGTGAGTACATATAGGTGAGTACACACACACACACACACACACACACACACACACACACACACACACACACACACACACACACGCGCACACACACACACACACACACACGCACACACACACACACACACACACACACACACACACACACACAGAAAAGAACATAACTCGATCCACAAGCCAAGATAATCACTTTCCTTCGTGGTTGATGCAATTTTACCTGTCGACCTTTCCACTTTTGTTCTGTTTAGTCAGATTTGTTTTGGCTCTTTCTATTTTCGAGTCTCTGGCGAGAAGATGGCCCCTGAAGCTTCTGAGAGAGCCTTGAAGCTAAGATAATTATCAGGAGAAAGAGCTAAGCAATTACGACTAAGTAGCACTTGGAAGGGGTCAGGATAAGGATTTGGGATGGCACGAGGGGGAGGGGGAGGAATGATGCCTAACCACCTGGACGGTCGGGAATCGAACGCCGACCTGCATGAAACGAGACCGTCTCTCTTCCGTCCAGTTCAAGCGGATGGAGGGAACCATGAAGCTTCAACGTATCTCGAAGCTTTCAGCGTGCTTTGACGCTTCAGAGCGCAGCTAAGCTTCAGAATACCTCGAAGCTTGAAAGTAAATAGAAGCCTATGAGTTCGTTGTAACCCCACAGTAACTTGAAGATTCAGAGGGCTTTGAAGCTTTAGAGGCAAGACAGCTTCCCTGAAACAGCATCTCTTGAGTCTGGAATCACCCAAGAGACAACCCCTGAGTGCCCTTGGGGGCCCCATCACGTGGCACTCTGGCTGTACTATGCCCAGCAAGAGCCTGTTGCAAGAGCCTGTTGCAAGAGCCGCTCCAAGAGCAACTGTGTGAAGACGGTTTACACCAAGACGATTTCCTGTTTTAAGTTAACATTTGCTCTGTTCATTATCCTCATTTACTTAATTATGTGTTATTTTCGTGATGATAATTCTCTGTTATTTGGACATTTCGATTTCCGTTTCCTCTGAGAATAATATCCTGCCGATCGAGAGACGAAGCCTTTTGCTTCATGAGAGTCAGCTTCCCCAACCTATCTGACACAGGCAAATCTTCGGCAGTGAAGACAGGGACAGGCGCATCCGCCAGAGGACTTACGACCTCTCATCTCCGGCCTGGGGGACTACCCCACACAGGCGGCGCCACCAGAAACATGGAGACCGTTGTCCCGCGTCTGAGACTCCGCTCTTGTCGTACGAGGATATTCATTCAGGTAAAGTTGCGACTCGTTCCGTGGTGGAGGAAGAGGTGCTGGTGTTGGAGGAGAAAGAGGAGCTGGTGTTGGAGGAGGAAGAGGTGCTGGTGTTGGGGGAAGAACAACTTGAGGAGACTTACTCAGAGCGAGAAGGAACAGAATAATCCGCCACCAATAATCTCCCATTACCACAGCCTAGGCTGGGTAAGATTAATCACACATCACATTTTCCCTCTCTAAAATCAATACCTTCACTCCCTCAACGGGCGCCTCTCAGCGCGGAGACCATTCATAGCTGGGAAGACGCCCTGGGAGACGTCGCAGGGCTCACAGACGCAAATGGAACTACAAGCATGATAAATTGATTGACGAAGTTAACTTGTCACTTTAATGTAAATTGTCGGCAGGCTGGAGAATTTAGTATGACTAGGATTTTTGTTTATTTTTTCTTACAGCTATGACTTAGTGTGTGGGTAGGGGAGGGGTGTGTGGGTAGGGGAGGGGTGTGTGGGTAGGGGAGGGGTGTGTGGGTAGGGGAGGGGTGTGTGGGTAGGGGAGGGTGTGGTGTGGGTAGGGGAGGGGTGTGTGGGTAGGGGAGGGTGTGGTGTGGGTAGGGGAGGGGTGTGAGGGCAGGGGAGGGGTGTGTGGGTAGGGGAGGGGTGTGTGGGTAGGGGAGGGTGTGGTGTGGGTAGGGGAGGGGTGTGTGGGTAGGGGAGGGGTGTGAGGGTAGGTGAGGGGTGTGTGGGTAGGGGAGGGGTGTGAGGGCAGGGGAGGGGTGTGTGGGTAGGGGAGGGGTGTGTGGGTAGGGGAGGGTGTGGTGTGGGTAGGGGAGGGGTGTGTGGGTAGGGGAGGGGCGTGTGGGTAGGGGAGGGTGTGGTGTGGGTAGGGGAGGGGTGTGTGGGTAGGGGAGGGGTGTGTGGGTAGGGGAGGGGTGTGTGGGTAGGGGAGGGGTGTGTGGGCAGGGGAGGGGTGTGTGGGTAGGGGAGGGGTGTGTGGGTAGGGGAGGGGTGTGTGGGTAGGGGAGGGGTGTGTGGGTAGGGGAGGGGTGTGTGGGTAGGGGAGGGGTGTGTGGGTAGGGGAGGGGTGTGTGGGCAGGGGAGGGGTGTGTGGGTAGGGGAGGGGTGTGTGGGTAGGGGAGGGGTGTGTGGGCAGGGGAGGGGTGTGTGGGCAGGGGAGGGGTGTGTGGGCAGGGGAGGGGTGTGTGGGTAGGGGAGGGTGTGGTGTGTGGGCAGGGGAGGGGTGTGTGGGTAGGGGAGGGGTGTGTGGGTAGGGGAGGGATGTGTGGGTAGGGAAGGGGTGTGTGGGCAGGGGAGGGGTGTGAGGGCAGGGGAGGGGTGTGTGGGTAGGGGAGGGTGTGGTGTGGGCAGGGGAGGGGTGTGTGGGCAGGGGAGGGGTGTGTGGGTAGGGGAGGGGTGTGTGGGCAGGGGAGGGGTGTGTGGGCAGGGGAGGGGTGTGTGGGCAGGGGAGGGGTGTGTGGGTAGGGGAGGGTGTGGTGTGTGGGCAGGGGAGGGGTGTGTGGGTAGGGAAGGGGTGTGTGGGCAGGGGAGGGGTGTGAGGGCAGGGGAGGGGTGTGTGGGTAGGGGAGGGTGTGGTGTGGGCAGGGGAGGGGTGTGTGGGCAGGGGAGGGGTGTGTGGGTAGGGGAGGGGTGTGTGGGCAGGGGAGGGGTGTGTGGGCAGGGGAGGGGTGTGTGGGCAGGGGAGGGGTGTGTGGGTAGGGGAGGGTGTGGTGTGTGGGCAGGGGAGGGGTGTGTGGGTAGGGGAGGGGTGTGTGGGTAGGGGAGGGGTGTGTGGGTAGGGGAGGGGTGTGTGGGCAGGGGAGGGGTGTGTGGGCAGGGGAGGGGTGTGTGGGCAGGGGAGGGGTGTGTGGGCAGGGGAGGGGTGTGAGGGCAGGGGAGGGGTGTGTGGGTAGGGGAGGGATGTGTGGGTAGGGAAGGGGTGTGTGGGTAGGGGAGGGGTGTGAGGGCAGGGGAGGGGTGTGGGTAGGGGAGGGTGTGGTGTGGGTAATGGGGGTTCCTATTACAACAAGCACTCATGTCAAGAGTTTGGTTTTGGTGGCGATTCTTGTACAGTCAGAACGAGCCTATTTCAGAACTGTCCACGATTAAGGAAATGGTTACCCTTTCCTAATTAGGTTCCTCAGTCTTTTCACACGATTCCTTCTTTCCTTTCTCTCTCTCTCTCTCTCTCTCTCTCTCTCTCTCTCTCTCTCTCTCTCTCTCTCTCTCTCTCTCTCTCTCTCTCTCTCTCTCTCTCTCTCTCTCTCTCAACTAACCTTCACTTTCACCTCGTGACCCCGTCCATTACCATTACCTAAGCATTGACCTCGAGAGTCGGGCACACTCACACAAACACATTTGTGTGAGTACTCACCAAGTTGTACTCACCTAGTTGTGCTTGCGGGGGTTGAGCTCTGGCTCTTTGGGCCCGCCTCTCAACTGATTTTTTTCTTTTTCTCCACACACACACACACACACACACACACACACACACACACAAGGACCAAGAATAGTAGTAGCAGTAATATACAACCCTCCACCAAATGACAGGAGACCCAGTCAAGAGTATGAAAACAACAACAAGGCAGTTAACACTATAATTGAGAGGGCAGCCTCTGCTGCCTGTAGAAATAGATCCCACCTGCTCATCATGGGCGACTTCAATCACGGAAAGATTGACTGGGAGAACAAGGAACCGCATGGAGGCGAGGATACGTGGAGAGCCAAACTATTGGAGGTGGTGACAAGCAACTTTTTAACGCAGCATGTCGGAGAACCCACAAGGATGAGAGGCAATGACGAACCAGCGAGACTCGACCTAGTCTTCACTCTGAACGACTCCGACATAAGAGAAATCGGTTTTGAGGACCCAGTAGGAATGAGCGACCACAGTGTACTGGTGTTTGAGTACTTGATTGAAGAAGGGTTATTGAACTCGAGGAGGGATACCGAAACCAAAAGGTTAGCATACCGAAAGGGAAACTATGAGGGGATAAGAAAATTCCTAACAGATATAGCATGGGAAACAGAGCTCAGGGGAAAGACGGCCCAAGATATGATGGATTACATCACGCAGAAGTGCAAGGACGCAGCAAACAAGTTTGTCCCAGTCCAAAAGGAAAACAGAGAAATGAAGATGAGAAACCCATGGTTTAATCAAAGATGTAGGCTAGCTAAGCAGCAAAGTAAAAGGGCATGGAGAAACTATAGGAATAACAGGACACTGGAGAGCAGAGAAAGATACCAGAATGCCAGGAATGAATATGTCAGGATGAGAAGAGAGGCAGAAAGACAATACGAAAATGACATCGCAAGCAAGGCAAAGACTCAGCCTAAATTGTTGCATAGCCACATTAGGAGAAAAACAACAGTAAAGGAACAGGTTATGAGATTAAGGATAGGGGCGGAAGGATTCACTACAAATGACAAGGAAGTGTGTGAGGAATTGAATAAGAAATTCCAGGAGGTCTTCACCTTAGAACAAGGAGAAATTCCAGAGGTAAGTGAGGGAATAGCTAACCAGGAACCACTGGAAGAGTTTGAGATTACCAGTGGGGAAGTAAGGAAGTGTTTACTAGAGTTGGACGTGACGAAGGCTATAGGCCCAGATGGAATCTCCCCTTGGGTTCTAAAGGAAGGAGCAAGAGAACTGAGCCTACCACTCTCCATAGTGTATAACAAATCACTGGCAACAGGGGAACTGCCAGATACTTGGAAAGCAGCTAACGTAGTCCCGATATACAAGAAAGGGGATAGACAGGAGGCACTGAACTACAGGCCAGTGTCCCTAACCTGCATACCATGCAAGCTGATGGAGAAGATTGTGCGAAAAAAACTAGTGGAGCATCTGGAGCGAAGGAACTTTGTAACACAGCATCAACATGGGTTCAGGGATGGCAGGTCCTGCCTCACAGGGTTACTTGAATTCTACGACCAGGCAACAAAAATAAGGCAAGAAAGAGAAGGGTGGGCAGACTGCATATTTTTGGATTGTCAGAAAGCCTTTGATACAGTGCCACACAAGAGGCTAGTGCGAAAGTTGGAGATGCAGGCTGGAGTGAGAGGGAAGGTACTCCGGTGGATAGAGGAATACCTAAGCAACAGGAGACAACGAGTCTGTGTGAGGGGTGAGGTCTCAGATTGGCGAGACGTCACAAGTGGAGTCCCGCAGGGGTCAGTCCTTGGACCTATACTGTTTCTGGTATATGTAAATGATCTCCCAGAGGGTATAGATTCGTTCCTCTCAATGTTTGCCGACGATGCAAAAATTATGAGGAGGATTGAAACAGAGGATGATAGTAGGAGGCTACAAGATGACCTGGATAGACTGAGTGAATGGTCCAACAAATGGCTGTTGAAGTTCAACCCGAGTAAATGCAAAGTAATGAAACTAGGCAGTGGAAACAGGAGGCCAGGCACAGGATACAGAATAGGAGATGAAGTACTTAATGAAACAGACAGAGAGAAAGATCTAGGAGTTGATATCACACCAAACCTGTCTCCTGAAGCCCACATAAAGAGAATAACGTCTGCGGCATATGCGAGGCTGGCTAACATCAGAACGGCGTTCAGGAACCTGTGTAAGGAATCATTCAGAATCTTGTACACCACATATGTAAGACCAATCCTGGAGTATGCGGCCCCAGCATGGAGCCCGTACCTTGTCAAGCACAAGACGAAGCTGGAAAAAGTCCAAAGGTATGCTACTAGACTAGTCCCAGAACTAAGAGGCATGAGTTATGAGGAAAGGCTGCGGGAAATGCACCTCACGACACTGGAAGACAGAAGAGTAAGGGGGGACATGATCACAACCTACAAAATCCTCAGGGGAATCGACCGGGTAAACAAGGACGAACTTTTCAACACTGGTGGGACGCGAACAAGGGGACACAGGTGGAAGCTGAGTACCCAAATGAGCCACAGAGACGTTAGAAAGAACTTTTTCAGTGTCAGAGTAGTTAGCAAATGGAATGCATTAGGAAGTGATGTGGTGGAGGCTGACTCCATTCACAGTTTCAAATGTAGATATGATAGAGCCCAATAGGCTCAGGAATCTGTACACCAGTTGATTGACGGTTGAGAGGCGGGACCAAAGAGCCAGAGCTCAACCCCCGCAAGCACAATTAGGTAAGTACAATTAGGTAAGTACACACACACACACACACACACACAGGAAGCAGCCCGTAGCAGCTGTCTAACTCTCAAGTATCTATTTACTGCTAGGTGAATAGGATCATCATGGTGAAAGAAACTCTGCCCATTTGTTTCCGCCTCCGCCGGAGATCGATTCCCGGACCATAGAATTACGAATCCCGAGCGCTGTCCACTCACCCGTCAGGCTCCTGGCCTGACGGTCAGGGTGTGTGTGTGTGTGTGTGTGTGTGTGTGTGTGTGTGTGTGTGTGTGTGTGTGTGTGTGTGTGTGTGTGTGTGTGTGTGTGTGCGTGCGTGTACTCACCTAGTTGTACTCACCTAGTTGTGTTTGCGGGGGTTGAGCTCTGGCTCTTTGGTCCCGCCTCACAACCGTCAATCAACAGGTGTACAGATTCCTGAGCCTATCGGGCTCTGTCATATCTACACTTGAAACTGTGTATGGAGTCAGCCTCCACCACATCACCCCCTAATGCATTCCATTTGTCAACCACTCTGACACTAAAAAAGTTCTTTCTAATATCTCTGTGGCTCATTTGGGCACTCAGTTTCCACCTGTGTCCCCTTGTGCGTGTTCCCCTTGTGTTAAATAGACTGTCTTTATCTACCCTATCAATCCCCTTCAGAATCTTGAATGTGGTGATCATGTCCCCCCTAACTCTTCTGTCTTCCAGCGAAGTGAGGTTTAATTCCCGTAGTCTCTCCTCGTAGCTCATACCTCTCAGCTCGGGTACTAGTCTGGTGGCAAACCTTTGAACCTTTTCCAGTTTAGTCTTATCCTAACGCGTGTGTGTGTGTGTGTGTGTGTGTGTGTGTGTGTGTGTGTGTGTGTGTGTGTGTGTGTGTGTGTGTGTGTGTGTGTGTGTGTGTGAGTGTGTGTAAGCTGAAAAACCAGATGAGGTTATCTTGAGATGATTTCGGAGCTTTTTTAGTGTCCCCGCGGCCCGGTCCTCGACCAGGCCTCCACCCCCAGGAAGCAGCCCGTGACAGCTGACTAACACCCAGGTACCTATTTTACTGCTAGGTAACAGGGGCATAGGGTGAAAGAAACTCTGCCCATTGTTTCTCGCCGGCGCCTGGGATCGAACCCAGGACCACAGGATCACAAGTCCAGCGTGCTGTCCGCTCGGCCGACCGGCTGAGTCACAAATGTTAGGAAGTTTTCTTTTAGCGTAAGAGTAGTGGGAAAATGGAATGAGCATAAGGAACGGGTTGTGGTAGCAAACTCTATTCATAATTTTAAATACTACATATCCTAGGTAAATAGAACAGGCGCCATTGCTATAAACAACCGGGCGGATAGAAAGGCGGGATCCAAGAGCCAATGCTCGATCCTGCTGGCACAAATAAGTGAGTTCACAAACACACATTTGCAGTTATATTAATTTTTTCCATTAAATAACTTTATATCGTATATTAAACTGCAAACACACAAAAATCCCTCCTCTTATCTTCCCGTTGAAGAATATTGTAAATTGCAATGCTGGACAGAATACATTTTGTGGGGGATAAATCCGAGCCACGATCAGCCGCCAGAGGCACTAAGATCACAAATTTAAGATTTGAAGACCAGCAATACAACGCGCGATACCTCAGGCAAGACACAACATGAAGCGTTAACAATCTATACGCTGGAAATTTGCACTAAATTTCTAAAAAAAAGTAGCATGAAGCACACAAAAAGTCAGGGGAACTTGTTATGGCAATAAACTCAAATTACAAGCCAAGCTGATGCTTGTTGATGAAATTCCCGTTTCATTTCATAATAGATCTGTGTGCTCCTGTGAATGAATTGCTTCACCATACACTTACTTCCCTTCAGATCCAACCCTCAGACCAGACACGTGGGCGCACCTGTGTACTCGGTTGTACTTGCTTGGCTGTGTTTGCTTTGGCCCATTAGCCTCGCCTTTCCACTATCATTAACTCAATGCAGTGGCTCAGTTCCCTCGTTTTTCTTGTATTTACATTTAAAACTAAGTATCGAATTAGCTTCGATAACTTCCTCGTCTAGTTTATTCCACCAATCTACGACTCTTAGACTGAAAAAAGTTTTTTCTGGCATTCCTTTGATGCTCGTGTGTTTCCAGTTTCCAATTATGTCCTATTGTGCTACGGCTTCTAAATTCGAACATTGTTTCTATATCCACTTTGTCATCTCCCCCTGGGAATCTTTAACGTAGTTATCATGTGTACTCTATTCCTTCTTTCATCCAGTGCAGTGAGGTCCATTCCCTCGGTCTTTCTTCATAACTCAGTCCCCTTAGTTCAGGAACGAACCTCGTTGCATATTTCTGGATTTTTTCAAGTTTTGTTTTCAGTTTCTTGTGGTAGGGGTTCCATGCCGGGGCAGCATAATAGGTCTCACAAAGGATGCATATAGAACTGGGAAGGAATCTTTGTCCAAGTTCCTGGATGATAACTGAACGTTTGCCAGTATGGCATATGCTGCCCTCGTTATCCTGCTGTGTACCTCTGGTGTTAGATGTCTACTCCTAAGTCTCTCTTTTTCAGAAGTTGAAAGTTGCCGTCCCTTCTTGCTATACTGCATTTGAGGTCTTCTTGTTCCAGTTCCTATCAGCATAACCTTGCATCTGTCAGGGTGAAAGTCTAGTAGCCCTTTCTCAGACCAATTCTGCAGATGGTTTAGTTCAGCTTGTAATGTACTGCAGTCCTCCTCAGTTCTGATTCGCCTCATTAGCTTACCATCGTCAGCAAACATTGACAAGAATGAGCGTACTTCCTCTCGTAAATCGTTTACGTATTAGGAAGAGCATGGGCCCCCTAGTACCGACAACTGAGGTACTCCACTCGTTATCTCTCCTCTTACTATGACTCTTTTGCCTTCTTCCTATAAGGTACTCCTTCACCCACATCATTTCCCTTGTTGATACACCTGGTTATTCTCTTGTTAGCAAAGGAGTCACTTGTGAGGAACAGTGTCAAAAGCTTTCTGGCAGTCCAGGAAAATGAAGTCTGCCCGGCCCTCTCATTCCTGTTTGACGTGACCTTAGTGAAGAACTCCAATACGTTAGACAGGCAGGATTTTTCTTTGCTAAATCCATGTTGTTGTTTTGAAACAAAATTTATTCGTTCTAAATGTTCTATGAGCCATCTTTCAATCAGTTTCTCTAATATCTCACAGGGAACACTTGTTAGCGTTACCGCTGTAGTTCAGAGGCTCCTGTCTTCCATTCTTGTATATAGGGACCACACGTTCCAGTGAACAAATGTCAGGAATTATGTGTGTGAATAGATCCACACAGGCACATATAACTACATATTCACATGTGGTAATTGGTGTAGCTGGTTGAGTGATAGCCGGAAGGGGGATGATTAATGAATGAACTTATGTATGTATACAAGTGTATACATACATACAAATCATGTACTAACCTAGTTGTGCTTGCGGGGAGGGGGGTTGAGCTTCGACTCTTTGGTCCCGCCTGTCAACTGTCAATCAACTGATGTCATGTACTAGATATCATATATGAGCCTAATAGGCTCAGGAATCTGAGGAACTCCAAGAGATCCACAACTTTTAACCACTCATTCTATTCACCAATGTATAACTTATAACCTTAATATATCTTATAAAGCAAATAAGATACCAAATAAGTATCATCATAGATGGGGGTATGATGATACCCCATCTCACATTACCCTTTCAGAAACTTTCCACCTCTCCCATTACTCTCCTCCAGCCCTACACCCTCCCACCCATCCCATCACAAACCCCCTACCTCCCCTCTCTCTCCCCCCCCTAAATAATGATTTCCGCGTATCATAGGTAATGCGTCATATCTACCTGGCGTATATATACCCCCTCCGCGTAATATCTTAATCGCCTCCATTTTTCGGTGCGGTTTGCCAACTAATCCCATCAAACTTAATTAAATCCGCTTACCTTTATAATCATTATTCATAAATTAATTTGGGTTGATACAATGACATTTTCTGTAAAAGGTTAATGCAAAAATATTACACTTTAAATTGTCACCGTGGAACACTCTCCACTAGAGCATATATAAAGGTTTTTATATTAGTTTGTACTTATGTTTTTTTCAGTATTTCATTATATTACAAAGTCCATTATTATTATTATTATTATTGTTTCGCTTTATATATTTTAAAGTATTTGTATTATTATTGTTATTAATGGAAGGATAAAAGGTTAAAACCGCATCAAGATTCGCCCTCGTGTGGGATAAAGGTGCTCTCACCCATGGAAAATGTGTACATAAATCCTGACTAAACCGATTATAATAATGTTGAATAGAGGTGTGACGCGTGAAAGGGAGGCAGGGGGAGAGAGAGAGAGAGAGAGAGAGAGAGAGAGAGAGAGAGAGAGAGAGAGAGAGAGAGAGAGAGAGAGGGCAGAGAGAGAGAGAGAGAGGGCAGAGAGAGAGAGAGAGGGCAGAGAGAGAGAGAGAGAGAGAGAGAGAGGGCAAAGAGAGAGAGAGAGAGGGCAAAGAGAGAGAGAGAGAGGGCAGAGAGAGAGAGAGAGAGAGAGAGAGAGAGAGAGAGAGAGAGAGAGAGAGAGAGAGAGAGAGAGAGAGAGAGAGAGAGAGAGAAAGAGAGAAAGAGAGAAAGAGAGAGAGAGAGAGAGAGAGAGAGAGAGAGAGAGAGAGAGAGAGAGAGAGAGAGAGAGAGAGAGAGAGAGAGATGTCAGTGCAAATCTGTTTTCGTGTATCTAATGTGTAAATCATGCTTACTTATCTCACCTGAGGTGCTCCGCAGAACGTAAAATTCTCTCTCTCTCTCTCTCTCTCTCTCTCTCTCTCTCTCTCTCTCTCTCTCTCTCTCTCTCTCTCTCTCTCTCTCTCTCTCTCTCTCTCTCTGAATAATACTCCCCCTACACACACCTATACAAAACATGTATACACAGACATTCCTACACATACAACTATGTATGCACACCCCTGTTACATTACAAGGAAGGAGCCAGTGTAGGCGGGGGGTCGCAGACTGATACACTATAGTAATGAGCTCCCTCAGGCACCTGGGAAACAACACACACCCACGAAACACCTGTACACCTCCTTCACTCACTCACCACCATTACTGGCGGCGCTCTCAGTCCACCTTCAGAATAGAGGGAGGAAGGGGGAAGAGATTTGTCTTACATATAACCTACATGTATGTTTCTAAAGCCAGCTGTTGTACGTGTGTGTGTGTGTGTGTGTGTGTGTGTGTGTGTGTGTGTGTGTGTGTGTGTGTGTGTGTGTGTGTGCGTGCGTGCGTGTGTACTGACCTAGGTGTGCTTGCGGGGGTTGAGCTTTGGCTCTTTGGTCCCGCCTCTCCCGCTTGGTGGTGGTGGTGGTGTGTGGGAGGGGTGATAGCTACAGAATCTGTTAATACACAATGCTGAGGGTGTGTAAGTATCAATTACGTCAGGGTATCATCAGTTTATATTAGTTCTTCTAATCGTCTCATGATCATAATTTTTGTGATACAAACTGTGCCAATACATTATGTCTTACCGTTTAATAGTAAACCTCACATTGTCTTTGCAATATCACCTTTGAAATATGATATTACTAATTACTATTACTAACTAAACGTTTTGCCTAAAATGTAAGTTTGGCCTCGATGAAGTCCAGCCAACATTGTAATGATTTGTATAAGTTGTTAAGATCAAAGTTTAGAATTCTGATAATGTGCAAACAACGTTTGCATGCGTTGTTGTTATTGAGACACTCGTTATTAATGCACTGTACTTTTTTATGTAACCTTTCCACTTATATAAGTACAACCATTTATGAATAAAATCTTTGATTTGATTTGTATGTGTGTATATGAAGAGGGGTGTATATGTTATGAAAGGGGGGCGGGGAAAGAGCGTGAACGGACTTGGAGAGAATCACGAAACAGTATTCAGAGCGTGAGGACCCTCGCGAAGAAGACCCCCCAGAAGACTTACCAGGGATTAGAGAGCGTGGAAAGGCATTTGGAAGGGTAAAGACGAGAGACGAACTGGGACACGGGAAGATACCTTCTCCAGTACATACTTCCTGACCTTTAGCTTACCTACAGTTATCTTGAGGTGGTCTGGTTAACCAGACTATTCGCCTCTTGGGCAGCCTGAGCTTCGGAACATACATATGCCAATTACCTGGAGTAGGTTCTGGGAGTTGTTTTACTCCCCAAGCCCGGCCCGGGGCCAGGTTTGACTTGTGATAACTTGGTTCAACAGGTTGTTGCTTGGAGCGGCCCACATCCACCAGTAGGACGGGCATGAACTCTATGCCTCATAGGATTACCTATGAATACATATATACATAAAGGGCTTAGGACATGTTGAGACATGTCGAGGCATGAAACAGTTAATCAGAATGATCTCATGAAGAATAACAGAAAACATATTAGCACATCAGGACATGAAGACAGAAGAAAGCCATCCGTACACCAGAGGATGACATCTGACATCAGGAAAAGACATCTGACATCAGGAGAAGACAGCTGACATCAAGAGAAGACATCTGTACATAAGAAGGAAACATCTGTACACCAAAAGGGAGACATGTATACTTAAAAAGGAGACATGTATTATTAAAAAAAACATGAGAACATTAGAAAGTGACGTGTACGTAACGAGATGTAAACGTAGAAAAAACTTTACAAATCAGAAAAGAACGCACACACATGTCTATATGTCAGACCACGACATAGATTCATGCCTACATGCCAGTAGAGCATGCAGATACGTGTCTAGATGCCAGAAGAGCATGCAGATACGTGTCTAGATGCCAGTAGAGCATGCAGATACGTGTCTAGATGCCAGAAGAGCATGCAGATACGTGTCTAGATGCCAGAAGAGCATGCAGATACGTGTCTAGATGCCAGAAGAGCATGCAGATACGTGTCTAGATGCCAGTAGAGCATGCAGATACGTGTCTAGATGCCAGAAGAGCATGCAGATACGTGTCTAGATGCCAGAAGAGCATGCAGATACGTGTCTAGATGCCAGAAGAGCATGCAGATACGTGTCTAGATGCCAGTAGAGCATGCAGATACGTGTCTAGATGCCAGTAGAGCATGCAGATACGTGTCTAGATGCCAGAAGAGCATGCAGATACGTGTCTAGATGCCAGCAGAGCATGCAGATACGTGTCTAGATGTTAGATCAAGCAGAGAAACGTCTGTTACCCGAGAAGACACACAGAGAGAGGCAGAGTTGAGACACATGCTATGTCTGTGTCAAGGTGCATTACCCAAGCGCCTTGCCTTGTTTGTGGTGGAAATGGGTGAGGAGAGAGGAGGAATGGTGGAGAGGAAAGAAGAGGAATTGAAAGGGATATGGGGGAGGGGGAGTATAGGAATTGAAAGACTTAAGGGGGGAGAGAAGGAGAAAACAAATGAGGAATGACAGGAATCCCTCGAGCTGGGGTTCTTAACCTTTTTTTTACTATTATAATCCCCCAGTAGATTACCTACTATGTCCCCCATGTGCAGGTGATGAGTCACAATAACGTGGCTAAAGTATGTTGATCAGACCACACACTAGAAGGTGAAGGGACGACGACGTTTCGGTCCGTCCTGGACCATTCTCAAGTCGATGAGAATGGCTTGAACGCCATTCAAGAATGGCATTCTTGAACGAATGGCAAATCGAGAATTCTCGACTTGAGAATGGTACAGGACGGACCGAAACGTCGTCGTCCCTTCACCTTCTAGTGTGTGGTCTGGTCAACAATGTCCCCCATGCCCCATTCACCAGTCAAAATCATCCTCATTATCACTTGTTCTATTGTCTATCAGTACGACTTCGGAAGATGTCAACAGCTTGGATTTACATTAACAACGGACAGCTAGAAACACAACATATGAAAGAAAATCATCAAAGATTTGATCAAATCTACTTATAGAAAAATTACACATTACAACACACAGGCTATATTGAGGTTATCTTGAGATGATTTCAGGGCTTTAGTGTCCCCGCGGCCCGGTCCTTGACCAGGCCTCCACCCCCAGGAAGCAGCCCGTGACAGCTGACTAACACCCAGGTACCTATTTTACTGCTAAGTAACAGGGGCCATAGGGTGAGAGAAATTCTGCCCATTGTTCCTCGCCGGCGCCCGGGATCGAACCCGGGACCACAGGATCACAAGTCGAGCGTGCTGTCCGCTCGGCCGACCGGCTTCCCCGGCTAGATGCAACTACACAGATGTTTACTGTCGTGTTTGTGTAACCTAAACATGGCCATGTGGTACCGTTATTGAGTAGCCCGTTGAGTTACACAACGGACAAAATAAGGGGTACTGAAACGCGCGAACCCAAGCCACCCACCTAACCTAACCAGCCAACGCGGAGAAAATGTGGTTGTTTCAGAGATGTTACTTTTCATAGAACCAAGTATTTTATCAGTTGGGAATCACTGGGTACAAAAATGCGGTGAATTATTTGACGAGATGGGTTGCTGCGTTGTTGTTCCCATGTCATAAAGATGGAGATGAAGGGAGGCAATAGAGGAAGGTGGGTGAGAATGGTAGGAGCCACTAGAGGAAAGGGTAAGGGAAGTCACCAACCACAAGAGGTAAAAACTAATCCTAAACAAACTTAATTAACACCATTAATGTAATTTTACTTCAAAATCTCTCTCTCTCTCTCCCTCTCTCTCTCTCTCTCTCTCTCTCTCTCTCTCTCTCTCTCTCTCTCTCTCTCTCTCTCTCTCTCTCTCTCTCTCTCTCTGGAAGTAGGAGTGTATAGAATAACGGGGATGATGAAAGAGGAAAGGCTTGAACAACTACACTATCAGTGATGCAGTGATCAGGAGGAGTACATGGAGGTAACCTGGTAGACTCATTCGTGGTCTGGGAGGGAACTCGGTGTTCATAATGTCGAACACACATTATAGGGTATTAGGGGCAAAATATGATAGAATTTTTTATACAAATTTGAAGACATCAGTGGTTATCATTTTACAATATAATAAAGAAAAAATATTTTTAATTTTTAGTCAATTTAATATGGTATTGCAAGACTCATCACGGGGTTTGCTTTGGCACCATATCAAGTGGCATTCATTTAATTTATGCTAATCCCAACCAACCCATGTTGGGCCTAGTATTCCCAACAACACACATTGTTAATGATTGGGTAAGGATACTTCAAAAGAGTCTCGCCTCCAGCCTCAGAGAAATAAACATTATAATGTACAGATATATAAGTAAAACACACACACATAAACACACACACACACACACACACACACACACACACACACACACACACACACACACACACACACACACACACACACACCACAGAAACCGAGAGAGTAAAATCGTCTAGAAATCAAGAGACAAATCGACCATAAACAACCAAAAGTGAATGACAAACCAGTCAAGACCAAAGTCGCCAACAGGAAACCTTGAGAGAATCAACCACAGAGACCAGAGAGAGAGAGAGAGAGCAAGAAGAGCATACCAGAGGCGCTAAGGGAGCAGGAGGAGCCACCGGGCGCTGGTAGCATTAATGCAGGGCAGGCACGGGGGGGCCCACGCTGGCCACCTGACCGTAATTAACTTAACACCTTAGCTGACACGAACCCTCTGGTCAGGTCTCACGGGCCAAGCTGTGGGGTAGGGGACGCCGCGGCCGCTGACTGTTCTGTCCATGGTCGACAGGGGCTGTGTGGGGGAAGTTGAGTGGGCTGTGAGGAGGTCGAATGAACTGGGGTTGAGTGACAGGTGGCAAGGTTGACTGCTGTGTATACATTTAAAAGCACTAACTGGAAACTCTAAGTAATGTTACTAATTTGTGTTATATGATTAATCGACATGTACTTTAATGTCCAAAGAACCACTTTAAGACTCTGTAAAATGTGATAGATAAACATTTGTTTAATCTCATACTTTACCACATTCAGTAAATTAGTGACATGAAATCCTAAGTGAGGTCTAAGAGATCTAAGAGATCTACCGTTTTACGCAACTCAAAAACTATTTAAATGGTTTTAATGTATAACGATAGAGTGAATGAATGAATCTATAGTTTGTACGATTCCGTAGTCATTTCTGCTGATGGTACCCACGAGCACGCACTAGGGGATTATTTATGCCAATGACAAGTCCACTACGGGCTAACCATAGCCCGTAGTGGACTGCGGACTACTTGGTTCAGAGTGGCTGAATTTAAAACAACAACAACAACAATAAGAACTTTGGGTTTCCAAGTTTTGAAACTCGCAATCTGTTTAATCATGGTGGCTACATACTAAGCCACCACGATTAAGGAAAGATGTACGGGTTTCGTCAGAGGACACTTAAATGCTTGATGAATCATGGACCCTAACCGCAACTTGTGTGTATTCACCTAGTTGTGCTTGCGGGGCTTAAGTTCTGCCCTTTCGACCCGCCTCTCAACTGTTACTAATTACTATTTTTTTCACACTCCCGTCCCCAGGAAGCATCCTGTAACAGCTGTCTAACTCCCAGGTACCTATTTATTGCTAAGTAACAGGGGCCTCAGAGTGAAAGAAACTCTGCCCATTTGTCTCTGCCGGCGCCGGCAATCGAACCCGGACCACAGGATTACGAGTCCCGCGCGCTGTCCACTAAGCTACCAGACTCCTGTGTGTGTGTGTATGTGAGTGTATGTGTGTGTGTGTGTGTGTGTGTGTGTGTGTGTGTGTGTGTGTGTGTGTGTGTGTGTGTGTGTGTGTGTGTGTGTGTGTGTGTCTGTGTGTGTGTGTGTCTGTATGTGTGTGTTGCCTGAACTGGCTAGTTTAATTAATAATGAACGGCCCAAGCACGACGAGTCAGACTATTACGTATTAGGAATAATAGGGAAAAGCGTTCCTATTAATCAACTTACAATACCGCAGCATTTAATAACTTTAAGCTGTTATACTATATGGCTAATTTATACCAGAAACAAACATGATCTCATTTCCTCATAAATTTCCCCCTTCGGTGCGCCATGTATATATATATATATATATATATATATATATATATATATATATATATATATATATATATATATATATATATATATATATATATATAATCTGTTATTTATAGATGTGTGGGTTGGGTGTCTTATGGAAGAGACAAAAGCGAGACAAAAAACTCTTATAACGGTTCTCTATCTCTTTCTCTCTCTCTCACACACACACACACACACACACACACACAGACACACACACACACACACACAATTAGCATTCACTCATCACCACTCTCACGAGGACTCCAACATTCTATCATCCACCAGCATAGTCACTTTTCAATCTGCGAAAAACAGAGGTTTGCACAAGGAATATTAAACACTATCTTTCCTTTTATCTATTTCTCAACTAAAGGGATTGAACTCATCCCTTTTAGCAGTGGAAGAGGCTTAGTCTGTCTGGTGAGCGAGGTCAGAAGTAATCCCTATGGTCGAATATCATCCCATGAGTGCTTGCTGCTCTCATTCTACTCTTCCTGACTCCTCCTTGGGCTGTCTCTCCTGACTTCTACTCCTCCTTGAGCTGTCTCTCCTGACTTCTACTCCTCCTTGAGCTGTCTCTCCTGACTTCTACTCCTCCTTGAACTCTTTTCTCCTGACTTCTACTGTTCCTATGACTGTTTCTCTGCCTCTCGTCTCTACATTCACTCGCGTATTCACTCAAACACTCGCAAGAAAAGCTATCCTCTTCATAGAACGAAAATAGAATCTAACCATTGTACCGGCCATAATACTAATTTACATCAAAGGTGATATTAAACCTCTGACAATTACATTATAATCAGAATTCTATTACGAGGGGAGATAGACTGACACCTGAGCGGATAAAATACTAACTAATCAGATGACACACGCCCCGGCAATCACCAAAAATCGACCCCCAATCACGTAGTGATTATCATGAATGGGATTAAAATAGTCGACGTAGGAAGAGAAGGGAAGGGAGGAATGGAAAGAGGAGAGGAAGAAAATAAAGGGATAGTGAGAGAATGAGGGATTGGACAGAGAAGGCGCATGTAAAGTAGTAATAAGATGAAATTGAACATAGGGAGGAAGAGGGGAAGAAGGCAGAGGGAGGGAAAGTGTATGGAGATCAGGAATGTAGGAAGATAAGGGAGATATGGATCGAACGGAGATATAAAACAAATAGGTAAGGAAGGGATAGGTAAGGTAATTATCAGGAGAAATCCCTGAGGTGTGACAGCAGAGCACTTGGGAGGGATAAAAGGCGAAGACTCTGAGATAATAAAGCAGGGAGACTGAAAGGGCTAAACGTGAACAGGTGGAAAGGGTAACTAAACCATTATATATATATATATCTTTATCCCTATTGACATACAACCCCCATCCTGTTTCAACTCTATCCCACCGACACTCTTCCATCTCTATACATCAACACACGGTCTGTCCCCCCTCCCATATAACCCTTCCACTCCCCTCTTCTTGTCGTGCCCAAACATCCACAACTCTGAAAGAAACATATATGAACAAAATTAAGATAACCAGCGTAGAACAA
>NC_091190.1:22048955-22073955 GCF_040958095.1 Procambarus clarkii | reverse complement strand
GAATATGTTTATTAAAACAAAAAACATGATATTCAGATAATCATTGAACAAATCACTGTCTGAGTGAGGACTCCATAAACCTCTGTGCAAATATTTTCTCCCTGTGCAGGAGGTCGAAGACCTTGTCGGCCTTCAGCAAGTCTTCGGTCGCGCGGCACCTTCTGCCAAAGCGGCGGCGGAATGAGCCTGCGGCAATCCAGTTCTTTCCCTCTTTCCTAAACACCCAACTCTCGTAGGCCCAGTCCTCGAGGACGTGCACCTGACTCACGATGTTCTCTGAGAAGCGGACAGACTTGGTTTTCTTCTGGTGGCGGCCATCGTCGCCGGAGACCTTTTCCTTCTCCATGGTAGGCTGCTTCACACTATCAAGAACCTGAAGAATACATCTGGTAATAATATACCAGATGCAAGAATTATAGTCAGGCTAATAATTGGACTGGTCTAGTAAGTGCGGTGCCTTGTTGTTGTGATGTACTCACATCTTACGTCTTTTACATTGAAATGATTCCTTTATTAAGTTTATCTATTCTCTTCAAGAGCTAGTACGTAGTTAACATATCCCCCCCCTCTCTCCTCTTTCTTCTCTCCTCTAAGATTGTTCTCTCAACCTGTCCTGAAGCTGAGGCCTCTCAATTCTGGTATTAATCTTGTGGCAAAATTCTGAACATTTTTTCGTTTTTATTTATGCTTCATAAGGCGTGGGTTCCCTGCTGTCGCTGCATACTCAGGTAATGGTCTCCCATATGTAGTGTGTGGGGATTTGACAGCCTCTTTGTTTAGATTCATAAATGACGTTCTTCGGTTCGGTAACTTCCCATATGGTGCTAATGATGTCCTGTTCACATGAGCTTGTGGTGTTTAGTGTTTGGATAATGTCTACTCTCAGGTGATGTTATGTTGTGTAGTGATGGTGACGTGTGTTGTGTGATGGTGATGTGCAGTGATGCTGGTGATGTGCAGTGATGCTGGTGATGTGCAGTGATGCTGGTGATGTATTGTGATGGTAGGTGTTGTGTGGTGGTCATGTGTAGTGACGGTAGGTGATGTGTAGTGACGGTAGGTGTTGTGTGATGATGTGTAGTGACGGAAGGTGTTGTGTGGTGGTGATGGTGGGTGTTTTGTGGTGGTGATGTAAAGTGATGGTAGGTGTTGTGTGGTGGAGGTGTGTGTTGTGTGGTGGTGTGTGTTGTGTGGTGGTGGTGGGTGTTGTGTGATAGTGGTGATGTGTAGAGGTGGTGGTGATGTGTAGAGGTGGTGGTGATGTGTGGTGGTGATGGGTGTTGTGCAGTGGTGGTGATGTGTGGTGGCGGCGTTGTGTAGTTAAGTATTTAGGGAAGATGGCTACAGTTACTAGGCTGGTCGTTACAGTGTAGATGGTCACAGTGTTTCAGGTTGTGTGAAGTAAATACGGTTACAGTGATGATGGGTATGAGTAGTTATGATTACAGTGGTGAAGATAGTTCGTAGTAAATATGGTTAGTGATGATAGTCATTTGTAGTGAAGATCGACACTGTTGACGACTGTGTTGTAAAGTTACAGTGATGAAACTAGTGTATAATGAAGATGAAGATAGTGTGTGTAGTGAAGATGGTTACAGTAAAGATAGTGTGTAATGAAGACGGTTATGTGAAGATAGAGTGTGTTGTGAAGATGATTACAGCTCGTTCCTTTAGTATCAAAGGGGGAGATTCCGTCTGGGCCTATAGCCTTTGTCACATCCAACTCAAGTAAAAACTTCTTTACTTCCTCACTGATAATCTCAAACTCTTCTAGGGGTTCCTGGTTAACTATTCCCTCTCTTATCTCTGGAATTTCTCCTTGCTCTAAGGTGAAGACCTCCCGGAATTTCTTATTCAGTTCCTCACACACCTCCTTGTCGTTTGTAGTGAATCCTTCTACCCCCCTATCTTTACTTTCATTACCCGTTCCTTTCCTGTTGATTTCTCCTGATGTGGCTGTGCAGCAATTTAGGTTGAGTCTTTGCCTTGCTCGCGATGTCATTTTCGTATTGTCTTTCTGCCTCTCTTCTCATCCTGACATATTCATTCCTGGCACTCTGGTACCTTTCTCTGCTCTCAAGTGTCCTGTAATTCCTATAGTTTTACCATGCCCTTTTACTTTGCTGCTTAGCTAGCCTACATCTCTGATTAAACCATGGATTTCTCATCTTTATTTCGTTGTCTTCCTTTTGGACTGGGACATACGTGTGTGTGTGTGTGTGTGTGTGTGTGTGTGTGTGTGTGTGTGTGTGTGTGTGTGTGTGTGTGTGTGTGTGTGTGTGTAAAAAAATTAGTAACAATTGATTGATTGAGAGTTTCCGGGTCGAAAGAGCAGAGCTCAACCCCTGTAAGCACAACTAGGTGAATACACACTATATCCTCACTGTAATCATCTTCACTACACACACTATACTGTAACCATTTTCACACAATAATACTGTAACCATCTTCACTACACACACACACTATACTGTAACCATCTTCACTACACACACACACTATACTGTAACCATCTTCACTACACACACACACACTATACTGTAACCATCTTCACTACACACACACTATCCTGTAACCATCTTCACTACACACACTATCGTGTAACCATCTTCACTACACACACACTATACTGTAACCATCTTCACTACATACACAATACTGTAACCATCTTTACACAATAATACTGTAACCATCTTCACTACACACACACTATACTGTAACCATCTTCACTACACACACACTATACTGTACCCATCTTCACTACACACACTATACTGTACCCATCTTCACTACACACACACTATACTGTACCCATCTTCACTACACACACACTATACTGTACCCATCTTCACTACACACACACTATACTGTACCCATCTTCACTGCACACACTATACTGTACCCATCTTCAATACACACTATCATCACTGTAACCATTTTCAATACACACTATCATCACTGTAACCATCTTCAATACACACTATCTTCACTGTAACCATCTTCACTACACACAAAAACTTTACTGTAATCATTTTCACTTCACACAATATCTTCACTGTAATCATCTTCATTATACACTAGTTTCATCACTGTAACTTTACAACACAGTCGTCAACGGTATCAATCTTCACTACAAATGACTATCACTAACCATATTTACTACGCACTATCTTCACCACTGTAATCATCTTAACTCGTCACAACCATCATCAGTGTAACCGTATTTACTTCACACAACCTGAAACACTGTAACCATCTACACTGTAACGACCAGCCTCGTAACTGTAGCCATTTTCTCTAAATAACTTCTCATCACCACCACACAACACCCACCACTATCACAATACATCACCACCACACACTATCTACCATCACTACACATCACCACCACACAACACCTACCGTCACTACACATCACCACCACACAACACCTTCCGTCACTACACATCACCATCACACAACACCTACCATCACTACACATCACCACCACACAACACCTGCCATCACAATACATCACCACCTGAGAGTAGACATTATCCAAACACTAAACACCACAAGCTCATGTGAACAGGACATTATTAACACCATATGGGAAGTTACCGAACATAAGAACGTCATTTAAAAATCTAAATTAAGAGGATTCCAAATCCCCACATACTACATATGTGAGACCATTACCTGAGTATGCAGCGACAGCAGGAAACCCACACCTTATGAAGCATAAATAAAAACGAAAAAATGTTCAGAATTTTGCCACAAGATTAATACCAGAATTGAGAGGCCTCAGCTTCAGGACAGGTTGAGAGAACAATCTTAGAGGAGAGAAGAGAGAGAGGGGGGGTGGGGATATGTTAACTACGTACAAGCTCTTGAAAAGAATAGATAAACTTAATAAAGGGATCTTATTTAAATGTAAAAGACGTAAGATGTGAGTACATCACAACAACAAGGCACCGCACTTACTAGACCAGTCCAATTATTAGCCTGACTATAATTCTTGCATCTGGTATATTATTACCAGATGTATTCTTCAGGTTCTTGATAGTGTGAAGCAACCTACCATGGAGAAGGAAAAGGTCTCCGGCGACGATGGCCGCCACCAGAAGAAAACCAAGTGTGTCCGCTTCTCAGAGAACATCGTGAGTCAGGTGCACGTCCTCGAGGACTGGGCCTACGAGAGTTGGGTGTTTAGGAAAGAGGGAAAGAACTGGATTGCCGCAGGCTCATTCCGCCGCCGCTTTGGCAGAAGGTGCCGCGCGACCGAAGACTTGCTGAAGGCCGACAAGGTCTTTGACCTCCTGCACAGGGAGAAAATATTTGCACAGAGATTTATGGAGTCCTCACTCACACAGTGATTTGTTCAATGATTATCTGAATATCATGTTTTTTGTTTTAATAAACATATTCCTTTAATTGTTTTTTATTTCGTTAACAAACGGTGTGTGTGTGTGTGTATACTCACCTAGTTGTGCTTGCGGGGGTTGAGCTCTGGCTCTTTGGTCCCGCCTCTCAACCGTCAATCAACAGGTGTACAGGTTCCTGAGCCTATTGGGCTCTATCATATCTACACTTGAAACTGTGTATGGAGTCAGCCTCCACCACATCACTTCCTAATGCATTCCATTTGTCATCCACTCTGACACTAAAAAAGTTCTTTCTAATATCTCTGTGGCTCATTTGGGCACTCAGTTTCCACATGTGTCCCCTAGTGCGTGTGCCCCTTGTGTTAAATAGCCTGTCTTTATCTTTTTTTAGCCTTTATTTCTATAGCCTTTATTTAATATAAATATTTATATTTATTTGATATTAATAATTATATTTGATATTAATAATTATATTCAAATATATTATTAAATAATGTAATTATATTTAATTAATTTAAATAAATTAATTTAATTAATTTAAAAAATAATTTAATTAATTTAAAAAATTAATTTAAGTAATTTAAATAATTATTTTAAATAATTATTTTAATCAATTACATTTAATACCCAGCAACTTTCACTAAGCGCTAAATCTATCCAAAGGATTAACATGCATCTCGAATCAAGTGTTAGGAAGGAGACTGAGTCAAAGTGTTTGGGTAGAGAGTGAAGGGCAACAAGGTATAGCTACAGAAGATATATCTAAAGTATGCCTGTATCTATGATATCTAAGATATTTAAATACTCACCAACGCTGCTCCTCCGCTAGGTGAGAGACCCCACGAGACCAACATACCTGAGGGTGGAGAATATGGTTGTTGTTGTTAACGATTCGTTACCTGGAATGTAAAATTCCAAGTAGCACGGGCTATGGTGAGCCCGTAGGCCTTGTGTTATTTCAAATGCATCATACAGTTCCCCTGCTAAACCATACGTAGCCAAATGCAGCCGATGAGTCACAATAACGTGGCTAAAGTATGTTGATCAGACCACAATACGAAAATGAGAATGGTCCAGGACGGACCGAAACTTCGTCGTCCCTTCACCTTCTAGTGTGTGGTCTGATCAACATACGTAGCCAAGAAAATGGAAAGGAAGGTGTGGTAATTATTCAACAGATGGCGCCATGCCGGGAAGACTCTGAAAGTAGGTATATTCAGGCCAGGAAGACAGGTGAAGCAGGAGGAAAAGGAGGAAGATTGAGGAAAGAAAGCGTTCTCTGTCCTGAAGACCAACCCATGGCCAGTCTAGAGCCACTGGAATTGAATTAAAAGGTCTTGGGTTACCTACATGACATTGACTACGCTATTTCATACAAAGTTTACTTAATATCTTTTAAAATTCGTACAAAAATCAATAAGTGAAACATCTAAAGATTTTAAATTTCGATTTTCACAGCAGAAATATTCTGTAAAGAATGAAATATTCTGTAATTAAATTAAAGGAAGCAGTAAACATTTACGGTCTACATGCAGGCTATGAGTCACAATAAAGTGGCTAAAGTAAGTTGACCAGACCACACACTAGAAGGTGAAGGGACGACGACGACGTTTCGGTCCGTCCTGGACAATTCTCAAGTCGATTGTGGAAAAAATCGTCGAACGTCGTCGTCCCTTCACCTTCTAGTGTGTGGTCTGGTCAATATACAGTCTATTCATGCCCGTGCCACCTCTTGGGTGGCTTAATCTTTATCAATCAATCACTCAGTAAACATGAATGTGTACATCATGCGTCATTTATCTTTCAGAAATAAGGGAATAACTTAGGCATAGATAAAGAATAATTTTATTAAAAAGATAAACATATGCAAAATCGCCTCCTGGTTCCATAGGTCCCCTTGAAATATCTGTATATTTATAAGTTAATTATAGATATATTTAATGGGTATATTTAATGGTTAAATATACCTATTAAAGGTATAGGTTAATAGGTATATTTATAGGTTAAAAAAGAACATTTGCAGAATCACCTCCCGAGTTCATAGCTCCCCTTAGATATATCTGTATATTTATAGGTTAATTATAGATATATTAATGGGTATATTTCATGGTTAAATATACCCATTAAAGGTATAGGTTAATGGGTATATTTCATGCTTAAATATACCCATTAAAGGTATAGGTTAATGGGTATATTTCATGGTTAAATATACCCATTAAAGGTATAGGTTAATGGGTATATTTATAGGTTAAAAGAACATTTACAAGATCACCTCCTGGTTCCATAGCTCCCCTTAGATATATCTGGTCACTTATAGGCTACCTCAGACCCACAATACCAGTGTACCTTTAGGTTCCGTTCCCAACAAAACGGAACATTATTTCCGAATTTTTTTAATATTATCAGAAACCTTCATGTACCATCCCAATAGACCGTATTTATACTAACAATACGGTCTATGGTCTAACATGTCCGGGAACCTTAAGTAAACTGTTTACTATATAACGGAAAGTTTACTTTACAAAAAGTTGACAGAGAAAAGAATTCAATCCTGTATTAAGATACTCGAAGCTCATACAAAATGTATGGTCAATGATTACATAAAATTTAAGAGATATAAAATATACACCAAGAGGTGTGTATACCTCGCTTCTTAGTGTGTATACAGCAGCCTTCCTCGTGTTCAGGTAGTGACGATGAGGACCATCATACATATATTGACGTAAAATATAAGTAGAAAGTAGAAAGAATCGGTACTCTTCAATTTGCACAAACCGGAAAAGTTTTTGTACTGGTGCTTCAAAGAAACGTTAACCTAACCTAACCTTCCTAGGTCTAATACATGCTAAGGCCTAGTACATTTATGCGCAATACTAGGCCTGAAAATAAAAAAAAAAAATTAGATTGATTTTTTCGGACTATCATAAAGTGAATGGTACCAAATTCCACTATCTAATTGTTCATTACGTCTATGTCTGGACGATGGGGGCACATAGTTACAAAAAAGTAACTATGTATAAAGTATCTTAAGGTATACTCTAAGGTATACAGAGTATACCTTAGTGCTGGTCAAATGTTCAGGAATTAAATATACTTGTTGGTTGCTTAGTAAGCTATTGCGGTAGACTTAATTAATTAAGAATCTCAGGCTTTAAGCCCAGCATCAAATCAAGGTAAGATATATATTCCTCCGCGTAAAGGGATGTTCGGATAAAGTTTACGTGCGTGTTCTAACCTAATTGTGCTTGCGGGGGTTGAGCTCTGGCTCTTTGGTCCCGCCTCTCAACTGTCAATCAACTCGTGTACAGATTCCCGAGCCTACTGGGCTCTATCATATCTACACTTAAAGCTGGGTATGGAGTCAGCCTCCACCACATCACTTCCGAATGCATTCCAATGTGTTGTGTGTGTGTGTGTGTGTGTGTGTGTGTGTGTGTGTGTGTGTGTGTGTGTGTGTGTGTGTGTGTGTGTGTGTGTGTGTGTGTGTGTAAGTAACCGGACGCAGCCTCGATAAGCGCGTCAATGAACACAAACGATATATTAGATTAACCGATTAAAAAAGTGCCGTTTTCTGTCATGAGCGGAATTCCAATTATAATATTTATTTTGATAATGGCAAACTGATTTTCAAGTCAACAGACCACAATAAAATGCGGACCGTGGCATCAAACAATACCATATATGAGCCACATTGGATCATTTCCACGGGTCAATTTAATGTTAATAACTTTATTGACTCCTGTGATTTTATCGGGATCCAGTGTGTACTCCTCTTGAAATCCAAAGAATGCATACTCAAGAAGCTAGTCGAAAACTCTGCTAAAGAGACAAGTAGATGGTGTCGCCATGGGTTCCCTCTCTGGTGTCCTATTTACGATTGTTTACATGGGGTACTATTGAGCAGAAAGTCATTGTTGACTTGAATCTAGAACCTGGTTTCTAATGCAGGAATGTTGGCATATTCTTGCAGGTACCAGACATTGAGCGTTTGCAACCGATCAAGGATGTATTCAGTTGAAGGTAAACTGTCTTTTCTAGATGTAACAGTCTGGGAGAGGTCTGGAGGCTTTCACACTGCGGTCTACACTAAGGGAACCACTCATTACTAACCCTAATGCTAGTAATGAGTGCCCTAACAAGAACAAGCAGACTGTTGTCGACGCCCATGTCAACCGTGATCTCGCACACAGCTCCACTTGGAACTCGGTAGAATAAGGCAGGTCCTAGACAATAATAGATACTCTAACCTAACGGTTATGTTGAAGATAGAATTAAAATGTTGGGTTTACCCCACTTCTAATTAAATAGCTAATACTGCAGAATCTATTTCACAATTTAAAAGTCAACAGAACTCCTTTTCCATGGCTCACAAAACGGAGTCGTATTGAAAGACAATATCGAGAGAAACGTGACCTCTCCCGACACCAACCACAACAACAGAGTTGACAATCTACATCAACAGTCAGAAAGACCGATGAAGAACTAATGAAGAACTAATGAAGACACTGAATGAAGAACTAATGCTAATGAAGAACTCTCTAAGACACCAAGTGAAACACCTTTAAACATTACGCACAGAAATCACAATAGCGTGATATATCAAATGAACAAGGGGGAAGAAGGGCTTGTTTATTTGGCCCCACAGGGGGCCGATTTGATCATGTCGTGGTACAGTTGACTAATGTGCACCCCGAACACAACACTCCGAACACCCCGTGCATAGGTTCGAACCTTCATCACAGCCCCTTGTGGAATTGTTCGCTTATCTTTAAAACAGTTCACGTCTCAGCCACGGCACTTGAAATTGTCACAGTTTCACGTATTTTTCATACAAATTTTCATTCAAACACGTATATAAATTACAACTTTTAACTGACCGGTGAGATTATCGCCGTATCGTAGGTTCTCCGTTTTCTTTCGTGACTAAAGTTGAAAGAAAACGTGCACAGTCAAGAGTCTGTTTACCGCTTGAATTAAAAATGGTTTGATCCAATTAGCGTAACGTAATTAACGTGACGTATCCTTACCTAACAGAGTGCATTATCTCCGGAAAAAAACGAAAAGAAAGTTGGCACTGAACGAAGCATTTGATGCTATGATGAGCAGTCAGTTCTAATTTGCAATGATTAACTTATAGTTGATATATATATATATATATATATATATGTCGTACCTAGTAGCCAGAACGCACTTCTCAGCCTACTATGCAAGGCCCGATTTGCCTAATAAGCCAAGTTTTCCTGAATTAATAAATTTTCTCTAATTTTTTTCATATGAAATGATAAAGCTACCCATTTCATTATGTATGAGGTCAATTTTTTTTATTGGAGTTAAAATTAACGTAGATATATGACCGAACCTAACCAACCCTACCTAACCTAACCTAACCTATCGTTATAGGTTAGGTTAGGTTAGGTAGCCGAAAAAGTTAGGTTAGGTTAGGTTAGGTAGGTTAGGTAGTCGAAAAACAATTAATTCATGAAAACTTGGCTTATTAGGCAAATCGGGCCTTGCATAGTAGGCTGAGAAGTGCGTTCTGGCTACTAGGTACGACATATATATATATATATATATATATATATATATATATATATATATATATATATATATATATATATATATATATATATACATATGTCGTACCTAGTAGCCAGAACGCACTTCTCAGCCTACTATGCAAGGCCCAATTTGCCTAATAAGCCAAGTTTTCATGAATTAATTGTTTTTCGACTACCTAACCTAACTTTTTCGGCTACCTAACCTAACCTAACCTATAAAGATAGGTTAGGTTAGGTTAGGTAGGGTTGGTTAGGTTCGGTCATATGTCTACGATAATTTTAACTCCAATAAAAAAAAATTACCTCAAACATAATGAAATGGGTAGCTTTATCATTTCATAAGAAAAAAGTTACAGAAAATATAGTAATTCAGGAAAACTTGGCTTATTAGGCAAATCGGGCTTTGCATAGTAGGCCGAGAAGTGCATTCTGGCTACTAGGTACGACATTATATATATATATATATATATATATATATATATATATATATATATATATATATATATATATATATATATATATATATATATATATATAAAAGCTTGGTGCAGCAGTTCGAGTTGAGAGGAGTGTGTGCGTTTTATGAGCTATCAAAGCCAGACTCTCCAGCTGGGGGGAGGTCGTGTCTGGCCACCGTCCAGGGCGCCTCAGTGTGCACGAGGCTCCTAAGAGTGCGTCTTCAAGCAAATGCTCCTCTAAAGTGACAATTTTATTGGTGAATAGTAAGGAAGCATTTGAAAATAGAGTGTATGCACGCACGTACTTTCACTTTTTCCCTCTTTTTCTCCTTTCGACTATCTAAAATGTTTTTATTCTAGAGAGGTCTAGAGTTTCACAAGAGGTCGGTGTTCGTGAAGAGCCTGTCCTTGTTCTCCTTGTATCTTGTGTGTTGTGATCATGTCTCCTCAGTTTCTTTTATTCTCTAGGATGGGGGGAGTTTTAAGTTCCATTATTTTATCCTCATAGATTAACCCTCTAGCTTTAGCTAGTACCAATCTTGTTGCAAACTTCTGTTGTTTTTCAATTTTGGTTTTAAGTTTTACAAGGTGAGGATTTCAAGCCGGCGCTGCATATTCCAAGACTGGTTTAACAATTGTGTAGGTTGTCTTGAAGAAATTCTGATGTAGGTTTTTAAACGTTCTTAGTTATGTTTGCCATCATCTATATATGATGCCGATATTATCCTGTTCATGTGTGTCTCCAGTGGTAGTGTTAGAATTCCATCCACTGCCCAATTAAGTACTTGGGAGTTAGTCAGCTGTCACGGGCTGCTTCCTGGGGGTGGAGGTATGGTCGAGGACCGGGCCGCGGGGACACTAAAGCCCCGAGATCATCTCAAGATAACCTCAAGATATTCCCTTTGTGGTGCACATACCGGCACTTCTTGGTCTCCTTTCTCCCTTCCCATCTTCAATACCTTATATCACTTGTTTGCCCACTCATGGAGTTTGTCTAGGTCCTCCTTTGGCTTCCTCAAGTCCTCCCTTGTTTTTACATTCCTCATCAGCTTGACATCATCTGTAAACATTGGTATCTACGAGTTCACTCTCTCGGGAAGATCGTTCACATAAGATTTACCCTTGTGGATTTGTAACCCTTTGATACATCACGCTATTGTGATTTCTGTGTGTAAATCGTTCACATAAATTAGGAGCAGCAGTGGTATTAAGACCACGTTTTGTGGGATCCAACTTGTTACATTCCTTCAGCTTGAAACTTTTTCGGGTGAAATCCTCTCTTTCTCAGTTCAGTGTTTACCCAGTTATCCCAGCTTGCTTCTCCATCTTGCACTCCAGTATTTCATGAAGAACAAATGCTTTTTGACAATTAAATATTTTTTTATTGTCAAATGCTTTTTGACAATCGAGAAAAATACAGTTTACCCAGCATTCTTTTTCCAGCCCAAAAAAATATTTTTCCAGCCTATTTTTAGTAACCTTGTCATAGAACTCGACAAGTCGTGTCTGTCAGTCATGTCTCTCACGGACTGACCTTCTCTAAATCCATGCTGACCTTTTGTCGCATAGTTGGTCCCCTCTGAATGCTCCATCACTCTCAACCTGATTGGTTCTCCAGCACTTTACTCGGGGAAACCGGACAATAACACCGGTCTGTAATTTAGTGTTGGTTATAGTTGTGGTGAAGGAGGTGGTGGTAGGGGTGGTGGAGCGAGGGTTGGCCAACTGAGATGACCTATAAACAGCATATCTATATAAGCAAACAATCAACAGATGAAAGTCGTGTGTTTGGTAATACAAGAAACATGGTATAAGCAGACGATGAGTCACAATAACGTGGCTGAAGATATGATGACTAAACCACAGACAAAATGCGACGGCGACGTTTCGGTCGTCTCTGGACCATTACCAAGTTCGTTATCAAGTCGCCCACAATCGACTTGATAATGGCTCACTCATTTATGAGTGAGAATGAACTCATAGCGGACCGGTCAAATATCCTAGGAGTTTTCAGTTAAAAAAGTGTAACCAATCAGCGTGAGGCCCTCATCTGGATGAGCCAATGAGAGTGCGTCACTGCTTAAGCGGCAGTGACGCACTTTCAAGGATTTGTACCTCACGCGAAAAGCGCGAGTACACGTTTTTTCGCGTGAGATTCTCAGATGCTGCAGCCGCGTGTAATTGGTAATTGAGTAATTAGATAATTGGAAGAATGCGGTACTCAGCTGAGGGAGTTACCAGGGATGTAGGATGCTGCACCGAATTCACTGTGTCGGGAGACAGGCAGCCAATGTATATAAACATGTTAGGACCTCGAGATATATATATATATATATATATATATATATATATATATATATATATATATATATATATATATATATATATATATATAATTTTTTTCGAGGTCGAGGTCCTTTCAAGATCGAATTACTGACTCTGCCCCAGGATCCAACCCCGCAACAGGAACTCCTAGATACCTATTTACAACTAGGTTGGTGAACTCCAATCAAGGTTGGTATTAGGTTGGTACAGCCTCCCCAAGTCCACGACTGTTGGAGCATCATCTACTTTATTTAAGATGGCAAATTGAGAGTATGATGGGACTTAAGACCACACGAGCAGCATCGTTAGTGTTAGAGTCGACGACAGGTCACCACACGTCACCACAGGTCACCACAGGTCACCACAGACGACAAATATAAATTGGAAATTATGAACCACAGTAATAAAATTGAAACCCCATGCCCAGTGACGCCACTGGAACATGAGAAAGAATATTTGAGTCAAACAGCAATCAATCGTAAGTGATGAGGAATTCTTGAAAGACGATGTGCAGAGCGATAAGTGGCGAGAAGAGTTGAAAGATAAGAATAACTATGCCAGATGAAAATGGAGAAAGGTAAGATAAAAAAGGGAGGGAAGGGGAGGTTAAGAAAGATGGGTCAGGAACAAAGGGCAAGAAGGAAGTGGTTGGACGAGAGAAGCAATCTGAGATAGGAGGAAGATCTGGCTGGCGACGATCATAAAAGAGGTTGGGGAAGGCAAGACAAAAGCTGGTGTCTATAGGGTGAAGTACCCCGAGGGAGCCCTGGGGTGGAGCACCAGAAAGAGCCCTGGGGTGGAGCACCCAGGAGCCCTGGGAGAGGAAACATAAACCGATGTTGTTCCTTGAGGACCACCAGTAACAGAGAGAAAGACGGCTTCACCATCTCCCTCGACAGGATTGATTTTTTGCGACTCGAATGTTGAAGCATGTTGATCCCTTCCCCCCCCCCAGCCAGGATGATTGTGACCCACCTGCTCTCTCTCTCTCTCTCTCTCTCTCTCTCTCTCTCTCTCTCTCTCTCTCTCTCTCTCTCTCTCTCTCTCTCTCTCTCTTTCCACTGCAGGGCTCTCCGACGGTTGGTCAGCTGAAGATAGACAGTTCTACTGGTATATCTTTAAAGGATCTCACCTATACTAGAGAGAATGCGAAATACACATTTCTCTAGATAAGGACCATAATCGCTCATACACGCACACACACGCGCGCACACACACACACACACACACACACACACACACACACACACACACACACACACACACACACACACACACACAGGTCGTACGCAAACAAGAGAACACAGGTGGAAACTGAGCCCAAATGAGCCACAGGGACGTTAAAAATAACCTTTTCAGTGTCAGAGTAGTTAACAGATGAAATCCTTTGGGCAGTAATGTGGTGGAGGCTGACTCCATACACAGTTTCAAATGTAGATATGATAGAGCCCATTTGGCTAAGGAATCTGTACACCAGTTGATGACAGTTGAAAGGCGGGACCAAAGAGCCAGAGCTCAACCCCCGCAAGCACAACTAGGTGAATACAACTAGGTGAGTACAGACACACACATACACCCACTCAAACTGAACTTTCCAGCATGCGTGTCGAGCAATCCTCGCTCACACAAAGTCCAAGCGAATGAAAATAATGGATACATTAGCAATGCAAACACAATTTCACTGTACAAATAAATGCACAATAAAAGTGTGAAGCAAAGGATTGCCACTGCAACATAAGTGAAGCACAGAGCACAAATGTGCCAATATTAGCATGCACAAAAATACACACACACACACACACACACACACACACACACACACACACACACACACACACACACACACACACACACACACACACATATCATTTTAACTTTATGTCCTTTCAGAGGATTCGAACCCAGGCCACCAGGGGTCTCCCCATCGACAGCACTGGTACTCCCACCATCACCCAAAATCACAGAGAAGAGAAATCCTTAATACAACAACATTTGGGAGTCGAATCTGGGTGGTTGGTAAGCACGTAGATGGAAGAGCCGCCGGCCCGTCTTATGTACACTGGAAACAACAGGGCTAAATCGTTCTCACCGACCGCTTCCCACACACCAGCACGCTCCTACACACCCGCACAGCTCCCCACACCTGCACCGCTCCCCACACCCGCACCTGAAGGTAGGGGAATGGAGGAGGAAAAATGGTGTGGAAGCTGGTGGTGGGGAAGTGTGAATGCGGGAGGATTAGAGAGAGAGAGAGAGAGAGAGAGAGAGAGAGAGAGAGAGAGAGAGAGAGAGAGAGAGAGAGAGAGAGAGAGAGAGAGAGAGAGAGAGAGAGAGAGAGAGAGAGAGAGGGAGCGCACAATGCGTGTAGTTACGTTCCAACTAGGCAACAAATCTAACTCTTTTGACATGAAAGCTTCTAAAGAAGAGGCTATGTAGTCCTCTACTTATCCCAGATGCAACGCTGTTGATGTTTAAGATTCAGCTTCTAGGAACAAAAAGTTCCAAGTAGCACGGGCTATGGTGAGCCCGTAGTGGACTTAACTGGCACAGGAGCGGGGCAAGTAGCACGGGCTATGGTGAGTCTGTAGTGGACTTACCTGGCACAGGAGCGGGGCAAGTAGCACGGGCTATGGTGAGTCTGTAGTGGACTTAACTGGCACAGGAGCGGGGCAAGTAGCACGGGCTATGGTGAGTCTGTAGTGGACTTACCTGGCACAGGAGCCGGGCTGTAACTGGATGCAACGCTACAATGACTTACATTTATCATTCCCAGACCTACACAAACAGCCAGTGATATGCAGAAAGCGTTGAAACTTGCTTACATATCTATTAAAACATGTGATCACATTAGGTAGATCTCTCGTGTTTTTCATTATTAAGTTCATTTTCATTATTAAGTTCATTTTCATTACTAAGTTCGTTACATTTTCATTATTAAGTTCATAATTCAGTCAACAAGAGCAACAAAAATACACGTCTCCAAATAATAACAAAATCAGCACATGATAAAAAATTAACTCTTATATAATATAATTTCAGGACATCAAATTTGAAATCTTCTTTTAAACTGTTCTTAAAATATCATCCAAAAGGCACCCTTCTTCTTCCCAGAAGACGGCCCCTTCTTCCCCTTTGCCTCACCGATGACTTAAACAGATCCCAAAACGACCACCAGGGGGCCACTGGCCCACTGGGAAGCCTCGTAACACCAATACAATTCATATCGTCCATAAGACGGTTCGCTAACGGAGTTTAGAACCTAACTTGAATCCAACTTAACTTAATCTAACTAACCTAACCGAATCTAACACAGTCTAAGATAATACATCCTAACCAGTAACCAATAAACCAATATATAGCTGGGTGTCCAGCACAAAGGGAACCTCAGTTGTGCAGACCTGACAACAGTCAAAAACGCCCAGATGGAGTCACCCTGCAGCCATGGAGGGAAGGTAAACAGGTCGTATGGGATTACACATGTGCTTCCACAATGGCTGATGCCTATCTACGTTACAGCTCAGCGGAGGGAGGCGGGGCAGCCACCTTCAGGGAGACCCAGAAAAGCAACAAGTACAGAAACCTAGAATGTTGTTACAGGTTCATGCCGATAGGCTCTGAGACTCTGGGCGCCTAGGGTAAATGTGCACTTAAGTTCTTAAAGGAGGTGGGCGAGGAACTCATTGGGAAAACTAGAGACCCACGAGCAGCCAGTTTCCTGTTCCAGCGTCTCGGTGTCGCAGTTCAGAGGGGAAATGCGTGCTGGATCCTGGGTACGCACCCAACCTCCGAGGAGCTGGACGAGGTCTTCAAACGCTGATTGTCATATTGTTATATATATATATATATATATATATATATATATATATATATATATATATATATATATATATATATATATATATATATATATATATAAGAACACTGTGGGAAAGTGTTATGCTCCACTCCACTGTATATTTACAAGGAGCACTCTGGAGCACTCCAAGTGCTCCTCCACTGTATATTTAGAACACTGTGGGAAAGTGTTCTAAAGTTATATATATATATATATATATATATGGGTCCCCACATTGGCACCAGAGGTGATACCCTCACAAATAAAAAAAAAATATATATATATATATATATTATATATATATATATATATATATATATATATATATATATATATATATATATATATATATATATATATATATGTATGTGTGTGTGTACTCACCTAGTTGTACTCACCTAGTTGTGTCTGCAGGATCGAGCATTGACTCTTGGATCCCGCCTTTCGAGCATCGGTTGTTTACAGCAATGACTCCTGTCCCATTTCCCCATCATACCTGGTTTTAAAATTATGAATAGTATTTGCTTCCACAACCTGTTCCTGAAGTGCATTCCATTTCCCCACTACTCTCACGCTAAAAGAAAACTTCCTAACATCTCTGTGACTCATCTGAGTTTCAAGCTTCCATCCATGTCCTCGCGTTCTGTTACTATTCCGTGTGAACATTTCGTCTATGTCCACTCTGTCAATCCCTCTGAATATCTTATACGTTCCTATCATGTCCCCCCTCTCCCTTCTTCTTTCTAGTGTCGTAAGGCACAGTTCCCTCAGGCGCTCCTCATACCCCATCCCTCGTAGCTCTGGGACGAGTCTCGTTGCAAACTTCTGAACCTTTTCCAGTTTCATTATATGCTTCTTCAGATGGGGACTCCATGATGAGGCGGCATACTCTAAGACTGGCCTTACGTAGGCAGTGTAAAGCGCCCTAAATGCCTCCTTACTTAGGTTTCTGAATGATGTTCTAACTTTTGCCAGTGTAGAGTACGCTGCTGTCGTTATCCTATTAATATGTGCCTCAGGAGATAGATTAGGTGTTACGTCCACCCCCAGGTCTCTTTCACGCGTCGTTACAGGTAGGCTGTTCCCCTTCATTGTGTACTGTCCCTTTGGTCTCCTATCTCCTGTGTGTGTGTGTGTGTGTGTGTGTGTGTGTGTGTGTGTGTGTGTGTGTGTTCTCTGTAAACTGTAGCATTGCAATAAAATAAAACAAAATAAATTAAAACAAAACATACAAAAAAATAATAGGGGTGGTAGAAGAAAAGATTAAAGTGTTCAGCGAGAATCCAAAGGTTTTCTCTGAAAGCTCTTTGTTTTCTTCTTCGAGGATGTGGGTCCCTGCAATTGAACCAGAGGTGATATTATATATATATATATATATATATATATATATATATATATATATATTGTGACGGTAACGCGTTGGTGTTCGGCTGTTTAAGGCTAGGGGTATGGCCTCGTCACATAGTTATAAAAAAAAATAGAAAAACTGGAACTTCGTCTGTGGTAAGGTAAGGAGAAGACACACAAAACACAAGTAAAACTTTAACAATGAAATTTTAATTACGTTAAATAAATCAAAACATGAAAATATGGACAAACAAATATGTATAATAAAATCAATCAAAATAATAAGAATACTTAAATGACACAATGAAAAGTTACGTTAAGGCAAAATAACAAGAAGTGCAATACAACAGTAAGTGGGAGGTGCTGGAATATTGGCTTAAAGCCACCACCTCTCTCAGTACACGCTAACGTCTAGCTGGGAGGAGTGCTGGCTACGAAAGCACGGAACATTCTGAAGACTGATGTTGGGGCGACCCCAGACATCAGGTAGTATTGGGGGGGGGCGAGGCAGGTGCAGCCAGACCGGCGACCAATCAGCGGAGTCGTAGCGATCAACGGGTAGTTTGGTGGTTGGAGTTCGAACAGGTGGCTGGTTGCATACGTTTCTGCTCACCCTGGCAAGCCTTGCTGGTGTTTGTTGTCGTTGTTGGACATTTCTTCCATAGTCTTTTATATAGTTGTGAAGACGTAATTTTGGAGGGAAGAGCAGGCTCAATCTCTTGAAGGAGATTATCGTCACAACTCTCCCCCGAAGCCTGCGGTTCTGGAAGAAGTACGTCGTTATGTGGTGGAGTAATGGATGGAGTTGCTTCTACTTCATAAACTCTGGAGAGATCATGGGCTAAGATGTTGTCAGACTCTTGGTATAGCGTGTCTCCAGGTTGAATTTCTGCAGGTAGCAAGCCCATAGTAGAAGACGTTGAGATGAGAAGTGGGCGTGCTGCAGGAGGTGTAGGGTGGTGTGGTCCGTATTGATGGTGGACCGAGCACTTTTCAGGTGTGGAGTGAAGTGCTGAAGCTTCAGGATGAGGAAGAGTAGCTCCTTGCCAATTGTTCCGTAGATCCTTGTAGCAGTAGTCGCTGACAGGTGTATTCTTCTCGCCTCGTTGCTGCATCACGACACCACCCACGTCGGTACCATTGGCGTCGACATGGAGGATGAAGGGTTTATCTGACGAGGTGAGAGTGGAATTAGAAGAGGGCATAGGAGCACGATTATTATCCTGAAAGCATTTGGGAAGATCATTAAGGATTTTGGAATTAGAAAGCGCCGACTCCTTGTCAGTGCTTTCGGGAGGAGAAGCTGGGAAGGTCTCACTGTGGATGTAGGGTTCTGTGAATGTGGAATAATTAGTCAAGACAGTGGGAGGAGTACCATTATATTGCTTCAGGAGGTTGACGTGGCACAGCTGGGTCTTCCGCCGCCTATCTGGAGTCTCTATGACGTATGTGTTGTTGCTTCTGCACTCTTTGACGCAGTAGGGTCCTGAAAATTTGTTTTGTAAAGGTGAACCTGGGATAGGGAAATAAGCAAGGACGAAGTCTCCCGGCTTGAATTTTCTTACTTTGCTGGTCTGGTCGTAATGAGTCTTCATTCTCACCTGGGCTTTCAATAGATTATCATGGGCAAAGCGGTGGACTCTCTCTAGAATGTGTTGAAGGTTTTGAAGAAACTGGGGCACATTCTGATGCTCACTGAAGGTGGCATCTCTGAGAGAGTCTTTGAAAGCCTTAAGGGGAGTACGGCACTTACGGCCGTAGAGCATCTCATAAGGAGATACTCCTAGGGACTCATTGGGGAGACTTCTGAAAATACACATTATTAGGTCAATCTGCTTATCCCAATCCTTTGAGGTTTCACTACAAAACTTTTTCAAGAGTGCTTTGATGGTCTGATGACTACGTTCAAGAGAACCCTGTGAAGCAGGATGATAGGGGCTGGACAATACCTGTTTGATGTTGAACTCCTCCAGTGTTCTTTTGAAGAGATCACTGGTGAAGTTGGTGCCACAGTCACTTTGAATCTCCCTGGGAAATCCGTATTGAGTGAAGATCTTCAGTAGATGTTTGATAACCGTAGCAGCCGTGATGTTCTTCACTGGAACTGCTATGGGAAATCTGGTGGTAGGACACAGGATGGTTAGGATGTAGGCGTTACCTGAACTGGTCCGAGGTAAAGGACCAACACAGTCTATTATGAGTCTGTGGAAAGGTTCCGCAGGCACCTGTATGGGAATCAGTGGTGCTCTGGGAATGGAGACGTTCGGTTTGCTTGCCATCTGACATGTATGACACTGTTTTACGTACTGTTTGACGTTGTTTACCATACCTGGCCAGTAGTAGTCTTGACGAATCCCATGGTAAGTCTTGTTGAAGCCGTAGTGGGAGAATGATCCGTGGGCCAGGTGTAGAATAGTGGGCCGCAGGCTGGTGGGAATCACAAGTTGTTCGGTGTTGGCCCAATCGTCCTCCTCCTTCAGTTTACTGGGTCTATATCTGCGGTAGAGCAAGTCGTTCTCTAGGAAGAACCCAGGAATACTGTCGGGTTGAGTCTCAGCCTGGAAAAACAATGGTGTTAAAGTAAGATCTTCCCTCTGCAACTTACGGAACTCCAACTTGGTCAGATGCGGGGGTAGTTTCTGAGGGTCTTGAGGGACAGCGGTAGCAGTAGAGTCAGCTGGCTGTGGACGTGCGGCTTGTGCACGGGTGGTCACGAGAACCGGAGGAGAAACTTCATCACTCTCTTGAACCTCTGCTGGAACATACTCAAGAATAGGGTTACTTGGCACAGAGTTACACACCTGGGGTTTGTCCATGACGATCAGGTTGGTTGGTTGCAGGTCTTCTGCCAAGTCGTTGCCTAGGAGAAGTTGCACTCCAGGCATGGGAAAAGGCTTTTCCCTGACGGCGACTTGGACTTCCCCGTTCACGTAGGGACAATCCAGGTGGACTCTGGCGAGAGGGTATGGAGTAGTAGCAGTGAGGTCAGTGATGAAGACCGTTTCCCCGGTGTAGACTATGTTGGGCACAGCCGACTTCAAGATGATCGATTGTAGAGCCGCTGTGTCCCTCAAGATCTTCAATTTGAAACGTCCCTCCGGATTTGAACCGTTGGCAGAGACAGTTCCAGTATACAGGTGGTTACTGAAAAGAGAAAGATCATTAACATCAACACCAACATTCATCACAGGCTTACCGGACTTAGGAGGAGTTGGTTTGGGTCGTTGTTGGTCAGTGGTTCCCTTGTATTGAGACTTACCACACTTGTCTATGGTATGTCCATAGAGTCTACAATACTTGCAGTACAGTTGTGAACCAGCTTGATCGGGGCTCACCTTCTCGTAACTGTACCACGACTTCTTACTGGAGGATGGTTCAGGTGTCAGCCGGTGGATGAGGCTGTAAGTGTCAGCCGACTTAGCACACTTCAGGTAGTCGGTTTCTTCTTTATCTGCTAAGTAGAGGCGGACAGGAGGCGGCACACGTCTCAAGAATTCTTCAACAAGCATCAGGTTCACGAGTTCTGTAAAAGTAGAGACATGTGCTGCTTCCAGCCATTTCATGAAATACCTCCGTTTCGTGTTAGCAAACTCGAGGAAGGTAGTGGTACTTGCCTTCAGGTGGTCACGGAATTTCCTTCTATAACTTTCAGTAGAGAGGAGGTAGGCGTCCAACACTGCTTGTTTCAGAGTGTAGTAGTCATTCTCAGACGCCAAAGTACTGAGTGTGACTGCAGCTCTACCTGTAAGATGGACTCTGAGAAGTGTGGCCCATTGGTCGACAGGCCAACTGAGTTGATTAGCAAGGGTTTCAAAGGTGGTGAAAAACACATCAACTTCTGCTTCTACAAAGGATGGCATTAACTTACTTGCATGTGATATATTAAAACTGACGGGAAGATTGGCAGTAGCTTGCTGGCGTTGAGCGAGGTGTGAAGTTTCCAACGTGTATTCCCGTTGACGACACTCAAGAGCCAGAGTCGCTTGTTGCTTGTCATGTTCACGTTGCATTTCCAACTCGCGTTGTTTGGTTTCAAGCCGTACGCGTTCCCGCTCCTGGAGTAAGGCAATCTCACGTTCTTGTTCTTCTCTCCGTATGGTAGCTGCTTCTCTTTGCTGCTCACGTTCAATCTTAGCCAGCTCTAGTTTAAGTTTCAGCGTTGCCAAATCAGTTTTCTCTGCAATATAGTAAGTTTCATGAGTTTCAGAGTCTATCTTACCTTGCTCTAAATAGTAATCCAGCAACAGGTTGTGTAGGTCATTTTTGTTGGCTTGGTAGGGAACTTCTAGTTGATACTCATGTGCAAGAGTTTGTAGTTCAGTCCTCTTGGCACGACTCAAAGTCCCTATTTCACCTGCTGGATTTGCACGGAAAGTTTGGAGACGAAACATGGTGAAATTAGCAAATAAAGGTACACGAATGTTCAATAATGAAATGTCAGAAACAGGACAACGTGGCAACTGGTACCTATCCTGTGTGATCTTTAACAATTAACGTTAAGTGAAAGATATTAAATGATTAAATTAAATCAAGGGCGCAGGAAATCTTGTACCCGGTACTCATGTAAGAGAATAAGGGCAAGAAAATCCTACTAACAAATGAAACAAAGTTTCGAAAACAAATGAAACAGTTAAATGCTTCAAAAGTAAAATTGGTAGTCCAAGGATGTAGGCATACCTTGCCAAGTCTCTAAAGGACATAAAGCAAGTTTTTCCTACTGAATTTAATATGATACTTACAGAATTAGCGAACTTTTGTGCTCTGAAAAAATAAGCTAATTCCCTACCGTTGTATGTATCATCATCTCTGACTGACGTGTAGGGGTGCGAGGTGTCAACTGGTGACGAGAACTGCTGCTGAGGTCCCAATTCAGCAACTAAAGTTCGAGCTAGAGGAACTATGGCCCTCTTTGTCCTCCTACAGTCAGATTGCAGAAGATTGGGTACTCTTGACCCGGGGCAGACCACAGTACCAGGGTACCAATATGATGATCTGTCAGAATGAGAAATATTCAAGGGACATAGATGGTAAATACGAGTAATAACATGGAGGGAGAGATGACCAATTAAGAGTATGACTGCGGCCTACAGTCACCACGTAATCCAAAGTTGTCTCACCTTCACTATATGTTACTCTCGTAATGCACAATACACCGCACCTTATAAAAAATGAAATTGAATGAAAAATAGTAAAGCTACGTTAACAAAGTTAAATACGCTTACCATAAATTACCACTTGGCACCAGTACCTGAGTGAAGCTCCTAGGACAGGCCCCCATAAAACTTGTGACGGTAACGCGTTGGTGTTCGGCTGTTTAAGGCTAGGGGTATGGCCTCGTCACATAGTTATAAAAAAAAATAGAAAAACTGGAACTTCGTCTGTGGTAAGGTAAGGAGAAGACACACAAAACACAAGTAAAACTTTAACAATGAAATTTTAATTACGTTAAATAAATCAAAACATGAAAATATGGACAAACAAATATGTATAATAAAATCAATCAAAATAATAAGAATACTTAAATGACACAATGAAAAGTTACGTTAAGGCAAAATAACAAGAAGTGCAATACAACAGTAAGTGGGAGGTGCTGGAATATTGGCTTAAAGCCACCACCTCTCTCAGTACACGCTAACGTCTAGCTGGGAGGAGTGCTGGCTACGAAAGCACGGAACATTCTGAAGACTGATGTTGGGGCGACCCCAGACATCAGGTAGTATTGGGGGGAGGCGAGGCAGGTGCAGCCAGACCGGCGACCAATCAGCGGAGTCGTAGCGATCAACGGGTAGTTTGGTGGTTGGAGTTCGAACAGGTGGCTGGTTGCATACGTTTCTGCTCACCCTGGCAAGCCTTGCTGGTGTTTGTTGTCGTTGTTGGACATTTCTTCCATAGTCTTTTATATAGTTGTGAAGACGTAATTTTGGAGGGAAGAGCAGGCTCAATCTCTTGAAGGAGATTATCGTCACAATATATATATATATATATATATATATTCAAGTGTGCACCCAGGCGTCCGCATGCCCTTGAGCACAACTGCACTACATAAACGCACGTGTTCTTTCGATATTCAGAACATGACTCGAAAGAGGGGAAAATATGAGTGATGGGAAAGAGGGTAAAAAAGGAAAGGGGAAGGGGAAGAGTGGTGAGGATGGGTTAGTGGGCGAGAGTGAGAGTAAGGGAAGTGCGCGCGTTGACCGACTGTTGATAACATCTCACCCTAACAACACGGTCTCTCATGGCGCCGAGCACAATCTCGCTTCACTGTGGACCAGGCGAGTCCCGACCTGTCACTCAGAGGGCACCCTTGTCACTCAGGGGGCCCCCTTGTCACTCCGGGGGCACCCGTGAGTGACAGGCTCATCTCACCATCCCTACAAATCCCTTCCTCCTCCCCTCAACTAATTCCCCTCCCCCTAATTCCTCTCCCTACCTTCATTCCCTTTACTCTCACCTAATTTCCTTCACTATCTCATTCCTCAGGCCCCCTCCCCCCCCCCCCAGATCCTCACCATAATCCCTCACCCCTCTTTCCCCTCCCTCTAACACCCCCCCCCCCTTCCCCTAAAGTAGGCCAGGGCTGGGAGGCCCGCCGTGAGCATGAAAACTGCGCCAATTTGCACAGTTAAAGCCATTGGTCTAAAAGGTTTGGGAAAAAATCTCCCCATCGCAATTCCGAAGGCGAGGCGCCCCCTCTGTATTTTTACGGCAGGCGTGAGGGGACGTTTGCGTGAACGCGCTCGCGTGTGTGTGTGTGTGTGTGTGCACTCACCTAATTGTGCTTGCAGGGGGTTGAGCTCTGGCTCTTTGGTCCCGCCTCTCAACCGTCAATCAACAGGTGTACAGGTTTCTGAGCCTATTGGGCTCTAGGTGTGTGTGTGTGTGTGTGTGTGTGTGTGTGTGTTTATTTACTATTTGCATTTTGTATTTGTGCCAACGGGATCGAGGTTTTAACTCTTGGACCTCGCTTTTCAAGCATTTGGTTGTCTAATATACTGACTCCCGACCTATTTTCCTCTATCATATCTATTACATATTTTTGAGTTCTAACACACCCACACCCACACACACCCACACACACACACACACCCACACACACCCACACACACACAC
>NC_091190.1:21893955-22046455 GCF_040958095.1 Procambarus clarkii | reverse complement strand
GAGAGAGAGAGAGAGAGAGAGAGAGAGAGACAGAGACAGAGACAGAGACAGAGAGAGACAGAGACAGAGACAGAGAGACAGAGACAGAGAGAGAGAGAGACAGAGAGAGAGAGAGACAGAGAGAGAGAGAGAGAGAGAGAGAGAGAGAGAGAGAGAGAGACAGAGAGAGAGAGACAGAGAGAGAGAGAGACAGAGAGAGAGAGACAGAGAGAGAGAGACAGAGAGAGAGAGACAGAGAGAGAGAGAGAGAGAGAGAGAGAGAGAGAGAGAGAGAGAGAGAGAGAGAGAGAGAGAGAGAGAGAGAGAGAGAGAGAGAGAGAGAGAGAGAGTAGACCTCACTCATAAATGCATACGTGAGGCATATTCCTCACATGAGACTCCTAGCCCAGGCTTCATAAAAACACGTGCTCAACCGCGTACGAAACACGTATATCTTTCCTTAATCATCGTAGCCTTATTTACATTTGTAAACGTTAACGAGCTTCGAAATGTCACAACCCATAGTTATTATTGTTATCAACAAGCTCGTATACTACTCCAGGAGCTTAAACTGCTTAATAAATGTAAACAAAGCCTTCAGATGAGTGAGGAAAGATGTACCGGTGTCGTAAGAGGCTGCGTTAATGCTTAATATGACTCTTGGTTCAGGTCTTATATATAAGTTATCTGGGGTTATCTATAGCTATCTATATCTATACGTTACCTGGGTTTACAACTCTTCCCTGGGGTTGACCTGGGAAGGATATACCACCGACGTCACTCTTCAGTCATTTAGGCTCTGGGTTCGCAAACTGAGATTAACACCAGGCTAACTTTTAAACCTAAGTAGTTTGAGAATCAACTTTCCAGCCAAAGTTTTAATAGTGAGGAATTTCGCGGTTCATTCACTCTGAGCAGCACTTCACGGGGTTTGTCTTGGACGGCTGTGGTCACACCGTTCTCTCTCTCACTCGATTTGCCACAACGGGCAAAATACAACCTACTAAGCTAACCATACTCGCACGAGCCCACGCCACTCCCACCTAGCCTAGCCAACCGATGCATGGAAAACATTGATTTTCTAGAGCCGGTATACTTTCCATAGAGCGTTGAATTTGGTACGTTGGTTACCATAAGGTACCATAACAACGTATTAATTGACAGACCGGATTAGTAGCCCTGTTAGGGGGTCTTGTCAGTCGCCGCACAGTACTGGGTAGGGGAGGGATAGTGGGGAAGGGCACAGGGTAGGGTAAGATTAAGGCAAAGTTCATATAGGGTGGAGGGAAGAGTGTTCGCAGGGGAGGGTTCGAGCCTGGCCTCGGGCCGGGCTTGGGGAGTAGAACTCCCAGAACCCCATCAAGCAGGTATCAAGCAGGTATGACGAGGAATGGAAAAACAAGTTAGTAGTTGCCTGATCAGGCGATGAACAGGGAGCGAAGGAGGGAGGTAGGGAAATTGTGAAGAGGGAATAGGGAAAGAGGAGATGTAGTGTTGAAACGAAAGAGCAGGTACAGAAGAGTAGAGGGGGGTGTGGGCTACCTACCTTGAGGCTACCTTGAGGTGCTTCCGGGGCTTAGTGTCCCCGCGGCCCGGTCGTCGACCAGGCCTCCTGGTTGCTGGACTGATCAACCAGGCTGTTAGACGCGGCTGCTCGCAGCCTGACGTATGAGTCACAGCCTGGTTGATCAGGTATCCTTTGGAGGTGCTTATCCAGTTCTCTCTTGAACACTGTGAGGGGTTTGCCAGTTATGCCCCTTATGTGTAGTGGAAGCGTGTTGAACAGTCTCGGGCCTCTGATGTTGATAGAGTTCTCTCTCAGAGTACCTGTTGCACCTCTGCTTTTCAACGGGGGTATTCTGCACATCCTGCCATGTCTTCTGGTCTCATGTGGTGTTATTTCTGTGTGCAGGTTTGGGACCAGCCCCTCAATTATTTTCCACGTGTAAATTATTATGTATCTCTCCCGCCTGCGCTCAAGGGAGTACAGATTTAGGCTCTTTAGTCGGTCCCAGTAATTTAGATGTTTTACTGAGTGGATTCTAGCAGTAAAGGATCTCTGCACGCTCTCTAGGTCAGCAATTTCTCCAGCTTTGAAAGGGGCTGTCATTGTGCAGCAGTACTCCACTCTAGATAGCACAAGCGTTTTGAAAAGTATCATCATCGGTATAGCATCTCTAGTGTGAAAAGTTCTTGTTATCCAACCTGTCATTTTTCTTGCAGTTGTGACGGCTACTTTATTGTGTTCTTTAAAGGTAAGGTCTTCCGACATGAGTACACCCAGGTCCTTTACATTGCCTTTTCGTTCTATGTTATGATTTGCCTGCGTTTTGTACGTGGTTCCTGTTTTTATATTTTCAATTTTTCCGTAGCGCATGAGCTGAAACTTATCCTCGTTGAATACCATATTATTTTCTGTAGCCCATAGAAAGACCTGATCAACATCTGATTGGAGGTTTGCCGTGTCCTCTATGTTGCCAACTCTCATGAAAATCCTAGTGTCATCTGCAAAGGATGATACAGTGCTATAGGTTGTGTTCTGGTCTATGTCCGATATGAGGATGAGAAAAAGTACTGGAGCAAGCACAGTACCCTGGGGGACTGAGCTCTTCACGGTTGATGGGCTGGATTTTATTTTGTTGACTATTACACATTGGGTTCTGTCAGTCAGGAAATTGTAGATCCATCTGCCTATTTTCCCGGTAATTCCTTTTGAACGCATTTTATGTGCAATAACACCATGGTCACATTTATCAAAAGCTTTTGCGAAATCTGTGTAAATTACATCAGCATTTTGTTTGTCTTCCATAGCATCTAATGCCATATCATAGTGGTCCAGCAACTGCGACAGGCAAGAGCGCCCTGTTCTGAAACCATGTTGTCCGGGGTTATGGAGATGCTGTGATTCCATGTATTTTGTGATCTTACTTCTTAGCACTCTCTCAAAAATTTTTATGATGTGCGATGTTAGTGCTATCGGTCTGTAATTTTTTGCCTCTGCCTTATTTCCTCCTTTATGGAGTGGTGCTATCTCTGCTGTTTTTAGTATGTCAGGGATAACGCCAGTATCTAGGCTTTGTCTCCACAGAATGTGAAGGACCTGCGATAGTGGTTTTTTACAGTTCTTGATGAATATGGAGTTCCAAGAATCCGGGCCTGGTGCAGAGTGCATAGGCATACTGTTTATGGCTTCTTCAAAATCTAGTGGGGATAGGGCGACGTCTGATATGTGATTTGATGTTGGTATCATATCCATGAAAAATTCATTTGGGTTATCAATCTTTAGTGCATTTAATGGCTCACTGAAAACAGAGTCGTACTGCTTCCTCAGTAACTCGCTCATTTCTTTGTTGTCATCTGTGAAAGTTCCATCTCCCTTTCGCAGGGGCCCGATACTAGATGTGGTTTTTGATCTTGATTTTGCATAGGAGAAAAAATATTTCGGATTTCTCTCTATTTCACTGATGGCCTTTTGCTCTCTTTGCCTCTCCTGGGTTTTGTATAATTCTTGTAGCTTGAGTTCAATTGTTTCTATTTCTCTACCTAACCTTCTTCGCCGTTCTTGAGATAGGGTGCGACTCTCAAGTTGTTCCGCGATTCGTTTTCTTCGCCTATATAAGGAACGACGTTCCCGTTCCAATCTGCATCTCTTTCTCTTTTTTCTTAGGGGTATGCGGTTTGAACATATTTCTAGTGCTACTGAGCTTATTTTTTCCAGGCACTGGTTCAGGTTTGCATTTCCTAGCTGTTCTTCCCAGTTTATTTCTGTGAAGTCCTGGTTTATTTGCTCCCAGTTTATCCGTTTATTATTGAAGTTGAATTTGCTGAAATCTCCTCCACCGGGAATCTGGACTGGTTTTGGAGGTCCATTCCCCATGGTTGTCAGTACCTCAATTAAGTTGTGATCTGAGTAACAGGTATTTGTAATCATTATGTTCCCGATCAACTCATCATTATTAGTGAAAATGAGGTCCAGCGTGTTCTCCTTCCTAGTTGGTTCTACTATTTGCTGGTTTAAGGCAAACCTATCGCACATCCGTAGCAGGTCATTTGCATGTGCCTGCTCATTTAGGCTACTTCCTGGTATTCTTTCTGATATTACTGTATTAGCCAGGTGCTTCCATTTCAGGTGCCGTAGGTTGAAGTCCCCAAGCAGGATGATGTTCGGAGCTGGATTTGTGAGGTTTTCCAAGCAGTGCTCTATTTTCATTTGTTGGTCTTTAAACTGCTGAGGGTTTGCCTCCGGTGACTTATATACAAGGACAACAACTACATTTAGGATCTCTATTTTGACTATCAGCACTTCCACCATATCATTTGAGGTGTTTAGCAGCTCAGTACAGATGAGTGTGTCTTTGATGTAGAGGCTGACCCCACCCTGAAGCCGGTGTTTCCTATCACATCTGAAGAGATTGTATTCTGGGATCCATATTTCACCATCAAGGTAGTCCTTTGTGTGAGTTTCCGTTAGGGCTGCAAACACTGCATTTGCCTCATGAAGGAGACCATCTATAAAATGAACTTTGTTGGATTTGCGTGTTTTTATACCCTGGATGTTGGCAAATATAAATGATGTTATCGTGTTAGTGGAAGTGCTGGATGCTTTAATTGGTGTTAATATCTGAGGCTCTGGTAAGGAGGCCACTGTGTTTGCGTCCTCTCTAGCATTTGACCGAGTTGGTGGTAGAGTCTGGTCATTTTTAGCCATTCTTCTCCTCCTCCTCTTGCTAAAAAATTATCCCGGTTGATGGAGTAGTGGCTGTTTTCATAGTGGTAGTCTGTCGGTTTTATTCGCCTGGTACCTCTTATATGAAAAGCTGGGCATTCAGCATTGAAGCACTCTTTCCTGTCCAAAGAGTTCTTGCAAATTTCTGGGTGAAAGAATTCACAGCTTTTGGTACATTTACCTGTATTGAGGAGGTTTCTGCACTTTCTAGGGTGATTGTGTGTACATGTTCCATTTATTCTTCCCGATTCCCCATGCTTACAGGTAGCCCATCTGTAATACCAACAGATTTTGGGGCCTTGTTTTGTTTGTTTCCCTCTGCCAGGGACCGCAATCTGCTGCGGCGCCCCCGACACTGTGCTCTGCTCCGGTGCCTGTGACACCGCGCTCTGCTCCGGTGCCTGCGACACCGCGCACTGCTCAGGGGTCCCCGACTCCGTGCCCTGCTCAGGCATCCCCGACTCCGCGCCCTGCTCAGGCATCCCCGACTCCGTGCCCTGCTCAGGCATCCCCGACTCCATGCCCTGCTCAGGCATCCCCGACTCCGCGCCCTGCTCAGGCATCCCCGACTCCGTGCCCTGCTCAGGCATCCCCGAACCTGCGCCCTGCTCAGGCGCCGCTGCCACAGAGCTCTGTGCTACAGCTGGTTGTACCTTGGTGTCATGTACAGTTTGTTTGAAGACATTAGAAATTGCAATTGAAGACATTAGAAATTGCAATTGAAGACATTAGAAATTGGGGCTGGTCTGGCCCCCCCCCCTCTCTCCCCACACCAAACCCCCACACTACACCACACTACACCACACTACACCCCCACACTACACCCCCACACTACGCCACACAGTCACTTGGTAACAACACACTAAACTACAATCAGCTTGTCTATGTACAGATGTGAGACAAGTCTGTGATAAGGGAAGCTGTTTTATCTGACGAGGCGGCCCAAGGAACAAGGCTGAGACTGAGGGGAAAGGTCGAGGGGAAGGCTGAAACTGAGGGGGGGGGAAAGGCCGAAGGGAAAATGGGGAACTGGAAATTTTTAATGATCTTCCCCTTCTAAAACTAATTGTGAACATAGGATGGTGATGGTGGTTGTGATAGTGGTGATGGATATGTTAGTTATGACAACACTGGTGGGAATAATAATGATGGTAGTGGTGACAGTGATGGTAGTGGTGACAGTGATGGTAGTGGTGACAGTGATGGTAGTGGTGACAGTGATGGTAGTGGTGACAGTGATGGTAGTGGTGACAGTGATGGTAGTGGTGACAGTGATGGTGGTTGTGACAGTGATGGTGGTTGTGACAGTGATGGTGGTTGTGACAGTGATGGTAGTGGTGACAGTGATTGTGGTTGTGATGGCAGAGATAACTGTGAGTGACGGTGGTGATGACAATGATGGCAATGAGTGTGATGGTGACATGATGGTGACGAAGGAGAGAGAAGTGGGGAGAAGCGAGGAAAAGAAGACGAAGAGAAGAGGAGTAAGTGGACGACTCGGGGAAAGAATAGAGTGAATAATGAATAGGGAGAAGAGGAAAGCAAATTAGGAAACAAGACGAGGAAAATAAGAAAGCCAGGAAGAAAACAAGGAAGAAACAGAGGCAGAAAACGCCAATAACAATGCCAAACAGGAGGAAGAAGAGAAAGGGGAATAAAGGGGAAACAAAATGGTAGCCGACATATCAAGTCCCATTAAAAAAAAAAAAACTCTCAGAGCTGCTGAATTCGGAGGAACTAATTTCAAATTTTAATAAAATAGGTTTAATTAAATGTTTCCTAATCTCTGGGCTTTCTCTGGGGTGCCTGAGAGGCCAAGAAGGTGTTAACCCACACGAGGCCTAATTTGGGTATTACTGCCGCTGTAGAGGGGGAAGAAAATGATCAGGTGAAAACGCCAAGCCAACACGACTATATAGCACTTGGAAGGGGTCAGGACTGGGATGAGAGAAATGGTGCCCAAGCACTTGGACGGTCGGGGATTGAACGCCGACCTGCATGAAGCGAGACCGTCTCTCTACCTTCCATCCTAAGTGGTTGTAGAGTAGGATTACAATACTCTCGTCTCTATGGTCTAGTGACATAAAGACGGCTGCTCTTTCCACAACCCGTCCTTTCAATTAATTTGTGTCATTTTTGTAACAGAATCAACCAGTCCGTCTCAAATGCGACGTATTAGTAAAAATCCAACCACCGTAATAATGACGGGCTGCTCTCTCTGACCTTCGTTAGCTCCTGTTTTGTCTCCAAAGTCTAACACCACCCAGACCACTAACCACCTTCAACCTCACAATCACCACCTACTACAATCACCAACTACCAACAACACCCCAACCATTACCATCAACCACCATCCCAAAGTAGAGCCCAAGTGAGCTCCTGAGTGGATTATTAGAGCATTAAATTAATCAAATTCCCAAGTGATATGCAACCTGACTCGTCAGAAAGAAATTAGGCTCAGACTTTTTCCCCAATCATCATCATCATCATATCAAGCTCTCATGAATTTTCTTGGCTGGAATCTGGGTTACGAGCAAATCAAAATCTGTCAATTGACTTATACACAATTTCAATACACGCACGAACGCACGCATGCACGCACACACATACGGAGGGGGGAAGATATCAAGGACTGTAGTAATAATAGTATAGCATGCATCCATCAGGTGGATACCTATTACTAGATGCCTTAGATGGATGCCTCAGGAGACTATGGAGTTGCGCTCTGGTTGTCGGTCTGGAGTGGCCTCTCAATCTGACCATCAATAACACCATTACCACTAACTTTGCAACAAGAGGTTAATTACATCTAATTTAATGTAATTGTAATAACAATCATCCAACGCAAGATCATAACTCCCTCCCTTCATGTCAATTCCATCACATCTTCCTTCCCTCCCTATCTCCTTACCACTACCACAGAATCTTCGCTTCCTCCCTCCATCTCCATACTTACCACATGAACTTCCCCTCTCTCTCTCTCTCTCTCTCTCTCTCTCTCTCTCTCTCTCTCTCTCTCTCTCTCTCTCTCTCTCTCTCTCTCTCTCTCTCTCCCTCTCTCTCCCTTTCTCTCTTCATTTCACTATCTCCAAGACATCTAACATCCCACTTCACCACACGTGGACCCAAGAACCAAAGCTCAACCCCCGCAAGGACAACTAGGTGAGTTCCCGTCGTAACCACCGAGAAAGTGAGAGACATGAGACACAGAGAACATGAGGCAGAGAGAACATGAGACACAGAGAACATGAGACATAGAGCATGAGATACAGAGAACATGAGACACAGAGAACATGAGATACAGAGAACATGAGACACAGAGAACATGAGACACAGAGAACATGAGACGCAGAGAACATGAGACACAGAGAACATGAGACACAGAGAACATGAGACGCAGAGAACATGAGACGCAGAGAACATGAGACACAGAGAACATGAGACACAGAGAACATGAGACGCAGAGAACATGAGACACAGAGATGAGACACAGAGAACATGAGACAGAGAACATGAGACACAGAGAACATGAGACACAATTCGCAGCCAACCTGAGTGACGGGAGCGGCGGTGTATTAGGCTAAACAACCAGGAGACCAATGACAGAACCGGTTGCCAGCATTAGGCACTAATGCCGTCGTGTCATTGAGCCAAACACGGTTAAAACTGGGAAATAATCGTGTCAGCAGGAACATTAAGAATAATAGCAACCTCGGCCAGAATCTGCAACTCGGCCGCTTGGGCAGCAACAGCAGTACCGCTCGACCGCTTGGGCAGCAACAGCAGTACCGCTCGGCCGCTGGGGCAGCAACAGCAGTACCACTCGGCCGCTGGGGTAGCAACAGCACTACCAACAACAAGAATACAAATATCTAGCAGAAGCAGTCGGAAAGCGTGAGCAGAAGCCAGTGAAAAGCGAAGTATCACTTCCATAACCACAACCACCAGCTGCTGCCACACTACCACCACTACCACCACCACCACCACCACCATCTAGCCAGCAGCTGGCCGCCAGGGGCCCCGGCCACCTGCAAGTGACGGCCGGGACCCGACAAAGGAATTGGTTTCCTCAGTTTGCCAGCATTTTTCAGTCACATCCCTGGCACAAAAGATCTGGACAATATTTGGCCGAGAAACTTGAATGTAACTTTATCATGGATTTGAACAAAGCGACAACCGGGTGAGTGAGTGACGGCAAGTATAGACAGGCCAGTGAGTGAGGCAAATAGACGGGTCAGTGAGTGACGGTAGGTATAGACGGGTCAGTGAGTGACGGTAGGTATAGACGGGCCAGTGAGTGACGCAAGTAGATGGGTCAGTGAGTTGTAACAGTCTAGCTGTTTTAAGATCAGATATAGACGATTATATTTCTTGTATTTGCCGGTAATAACTTCCTTTTTTTAAGCACCTATATTAATTTAACGTCCTTATAGAGTAAAGAGTCGAGTCCCTTAAGTTGACAAAGAGGTCATAGGAATAGAGGTCATTTAGAATATTGGAACTAGTTTTAAGGTGAGACCCATGACCTCCCTCACCCGTAGCCGGCTCTGCGGTGGCGAATTGCTATTAACCATCTTGTTTATTAAACACAGAAATCACAATTGCGTGATGCATCAAATGCATCTATTGTCATAGCTCGAGTGCATGGAGGAGTTGTGTAAAACCCTGGTTTGTGTCTCGGAGAGGCTGCAGGATCCAGTAAGTTCAGTAGAACTTCGGTTTCAACTCTTTTTCCCATGTCGTAGCTCAGTCGATTAAGGCAGCGTTTGGGATGCTCTCGGACGCAAGTTCGAATCCTCGTCACGGCCCTTGTGGATTTGTTCATTTGTTTATTAATTCATTACATTATAGAAATTTATGTTAATACTCAATATTGTATTTAAATAATTGATCTGGTTCAAATACCTATGTAATCTAACATCAGTTTGGAATAATGATTTAGTCACCTTTAGTGACCAGTACAAATTAATCTAGTTTAATAAATTATCTTTGAAAATTAGTTTGGTAACTAGTCAAGTTCAGCTTGCTTGTGGGAGGTCAGAGGAGTTTTAGTCAGTGTGGTACTGTGTGTGTAGGTGATGGTGGTCGATGGGTTATGATGGTGGTGGATAATAGTGACAGCGGTGGATGATAGTGGCGGTACTTACCTTTAAGTGCATATCTTTGAGTGTCAACAGGGGTGGTATAAGGAGTAGCTCTTAACGCTCCACCTACTGGCCTTCATGTATCTGTTGCGTTATAATCTAACTATTCTACAGAGACACATAATCGGTTCAGGAACTGAACCCTCTAATTCGTTTAGCTAAGCAAATAACAATCTTTTGACGCTAGTTACACAATTATAACTATTCTGACGTTCAAATTCTTTGTCGAATCTGGACTTGAAGCTGGGGATGTAGGAGGCTTCCATACATGCACTTAAAGAGTGCATTCCACGTGTTGACCTCCCGTACAGGGTACGGAAACTTCCTTACATTTCTTCGGTTCATTTGCGTTTTCTCACCGTCCCATCCTAAATCCTTATCCTGATCCCTTCCCAGTGCTATATAGTAGCTTGGCGCTTTATCCTAATAGTTCAATTCCCCTTGCGTTTCCAGCTTCCACATGTATTCTCTTGCTGTACTTTCTCTCGCGCTGAAATAGATATCTTTATCCATCTTATCTATTCCTCCCCCCCCCCCCCCCATTATCTTATATGTTGTGATACTTTCAAATTGGAAGAAAGTAGGACAAAAGAACATAGGTTGAATCTAGAAACTGGAATGAGCCAAAGGAATGTAAGGAAGTTTCCGTATCCTGTACGAATGGTCAACAAGTGGAATTCACTCTTAAGAAAATGTGGAAACCATGCACCTCCATCCCCCATCTTCAAGGCCAGCTTCGACAAAGAATTTGAAAGTCAGAATAGATTAGATTTTAACGCAACAGATACAAGAAGGCCAGTAGGCGGGGGATAAAGAGGTAGATCTCAGTCCCCCCCTTGTAGACACTGTTAGGTAAGTACCAACACCATCGCAACCACCACCACAACCACCACCATCACCATCAAAACCATCACCACCTTTACCACCATCACAACCATCATCACCACTACCATTACCACCACAACCACCACCACAACCTCACATCTAACCACCGCCAGGCTCAATATTTACTCACTTTACTTAAGCCAACAGGGGTGAAGAGTGAGCTGCCTCCCGGAAGGTGGGTGGAGGGGTAATTGTGGTGAGAGGGGAGAGAGAGGGGAGAGAGAGGGGAGAGAGAGGGGAGAGAGGTGGAGAGGGGAACAAATACCCCTCACCCCCACCCCTCTGATCTCCAGAGTCATCACTGCCTCGTCAAGGACAATTCTGAATATGGGCAGAATATTCTGTCCTTAGCACTGTAAAAGCATTCTGATCACCTTTTGTGGTCGAATACTCGGTAACTCACGGTATACTCGGAACATACTTACCAGAATACTCGGTATCTGTGCAAACGACGAGTCACAACAAAGTGGCTGAAGATATGATGACCGAACTACACATCAGAGAGTGAAGAAACGACAACGTTTCGGTCCGTCCTGGACCATTATCAAGTCCAATGATGACTTGCTAATGGTCCAGGACGGACCGAAACGTCGTTTTTTAAACATTTACGGTCTTTTAACCTACGGTCTTGACCCCGTCTTGACCCAGTCTTGACCCAGTCTTGACTCCTCCGGTGACCCAGGACCCCTCAGACTTTTTGACAAAGACTCCTCCGCAGTTTTCCCTGATGGCGTCTGAAAATTCTTCTCTTACAAAGTCTTTAAGAAGGTATGAATAACCTGTAGCCCGCGTTGTGTTCCAACTTTACTGGTGGTAAATACTGGTGGTTTTGTAATCGCTCAGTGAAAGAATAACAGATATAGTGCTTAAATAATTTGCTCTTCTAGTGTTTTACATATGACGTGTATTGGGATGAATCTAGTTTTGTGTCCTTTTCCAGAGTGCAAAGTTTCTTCAAAAACCACTCGAGTTAAAAAACACACATAATAAGTACATGATAGATGTACATAATAAGTACATAATAAGTACAAATAATAAGCGACGCACACAAAAAACCTCTGTATCAGATGGTGCTATTGGTAGACTTTTCGACATTTGCAATCTGTTGCAACTGCAGTTTGAACAGAAGACTGTTCCTTCATTCTTGTGAAGGAACAGACTTTCATCATCACCTTTAAGGGACGATCTCAATTCCTGTTACTTGTTCTTCTTGTGCTTTTAGTGCTTTTTCCTCAACCATATCACTCACAAGGACAGATAATTTTCGCCAGTCTGTCTTTATGTTGAAGGAGATCCTCCATCTTTCGTTAAAAATGAAGAAAATAGTCCGATCTCTTGCAATTTAAATTATCCTTTGAGTATAAGAAGTTTCTCTTGCTGCAGCAAGACTTTCTTGCTCAGCTCTTCTCTTAAAATCCTTTTTCCTCGACAAAGGATCAAGCAGTTTCTTAGACTTCTGTATAAGGACTTTATCACGGAATTTATTTGATTTTTATCCCTCAAACATTTTAGTTTAAACTTTCTACTAGCAAGTTCTTTCACCTTGCAAACTTGAGAACCTAGTCCAGGCCTAGTTGAGCCAAAGGGTTATATAACTATTAATGTCCTTGACCCTTTTAACTATGTAGTGACCCTCTTGGAGCCATATTGGAAAGCGTCTCCAGAATGGCTTAACCATCCTAGGAATCCTCTCTGGGCACAAAGGAAACATTATGTGAAGAGAACAGCTGAAGACATGTCCCTGCTATAGCCAGCCACCACCTCTCTCACCCCTGGACTATAGTTATACAACCTACTTACATTTACAAGACAACAACGTACTCTATGCGCAGGCGATGAGCCACAATAACGTGGCTGAAGAATGTTGACCAGACCACACACTAAAAGGTGAAGGGACGACGACGTTTCAGTCCGTCCTGGACCATTCTGAAGTCGATTCGACATGAGAATGGTCCAGGACAGACCAAAACGTCGTCGTCCCTTCACCTTTTAGTGTGTGGTCTGGTCAACAACAAGGTACTCAACATCATGGTAATATAGCCTCAGTTCAGAGGTACTTCTTAGGGGGGAGAGAACTAGATACATAGTTAACCGAGTGGCTGTGCAGGTGGGCTGTTTGAGGCTGTTAGAACTGTCCGACTGTTTGCTTCAGAAAGATTTTTGATTGTTAGTTCCGTTGTTGGGAGGTGACAAGGAGATCACCTGGTAATACCAAGTCTCACGTGATCCCGGAACTTATTGCGGAGGGCGGGGGTGGGGTCTGGTCGTAAAGGTAGGCAAATGGGAGTAAAACAGGACCGGATAAAAAGGGGCGCTGGGTAAAATGGGGTGAGGGGGTTAGGAAAAATGGGCTGAGTAAAAAGTGGGGCTTGAAAAAAGAAGATACCGAGGGTAAAGAGGGCTGGGGAAAGGAAAAAAGGGGAAATATTCTGTTTTCCGTATAGGAATCACAGTCAGGAGAGAGAGAGAGAGAGAGAGACGGGGGAGGGAGAGAGAGAGAGAGGGAGAGAGAGAGAGAGAGAGAGAGAGAGAGAGAGAGAGAGAGAGAGAGAGAGAGAGAGAGAGAGAGAGAGAGAGAGAGAGAGAGAGAGAGAGAGAGACGGGGGAGAGAGAGAGAGAGAGAGAGAGAGAGAGAGAGAGAGAGAGAGAGAGAGAGAGAGAGAGAGAGAGAGAGAGAGAGAGAGAGAGAGAGAGAGAGAGACGGGGGAGGGAGGGGGGAGGACAAGCCGTGTCTGGCCACCTGGGCTGTTTAAGGTCTGGCGTGTGACAGCGATGCTAATGATATTTCATGGAGGTTCAGCACGAAAGAAGAGCAAAACGGAGGAGGGGATGGGGGAGGAGGAGACGGAGGGAGGGAGGAGTGGAGAGAGGAAGGAGCAGTGGAGGGAGAGAGGACGAAGAGAAAAATCAGGAAAAAGAGTAGAATTTGAGAGCGACAAACAATAAGACAATAACAAAATTAAGTAATTGAGAACAATAAGTTAACAATAAAGAAAACGGCGAAGGAAAATATACTTGTGTATTTAAAAGCAGCAGCAGCAGCAGGAGGGAGGGAGGGAGGGAGGGGGGGAGAGAGAGAGAGAGAGAGAGAGAGAGAGAGAGAGAGAGAGAGAGAGAGAGAGAGAGAGAGAGAGAGAGAGAGAGAGAGAGAGAGAGAGAGAGAGAGAGAGAGAGAGAGAGAGAGAGAGAGAGAGAGAGAGAGAGAGAGAGAGAGAGAGAGAGAGAGAGAGAGAGACGTAACACAAATGCAACAACTGAACTGTGCTAGCGAATGGTCCAGCAGGTGACGATACCTCCCGTACAGTAGCCGGTATGAATATCGTCGACAGCCACGCTAGTATCAGCAAGTATTGTAGTAAAGTCAGGGAAGGGAGACTAGCTAACACCTACCAACCACCTGACCTTGATATTAGTCGAAGCTTGTGAATTTTCCTGAATTGTTTTAAGTGCCAATTTATGATTACTGTCTAAAGGACCCCCCAAAAAAAATTTGTGCAAAGGACGTAATTAACACTTGGGCATTTGGTAATATATCAGTGTGTAAAGTTTAGTACGCCAGGTGTACATGATTAGCTTTTTAGGCACTTTGTATTTGTCTTTTAACATGAGAGTTTAGTCTCTCCATTCTCCCCTCTGGTCCTCTGTGACATCTGGCCATCTATTCTATGCCACGTGGCTCTCTGTGTCAACTGGTCTTCTGTATCATCTGGCCATCGTTGCCATTCTGCCCTCTGTGTGTGAAATGATGAAGATCGAGAGTACTTGCACGATTTTCCATGTATGTTGTTATTCTTGCAATTGAAGGTTCCGTGCTCTGTGCCATTACAACATATGCACGGCCAAATGGGTCTCTCTCGAAGAACCAGCACTTCATCTACCACCTTTTAACAGCCACAAGCAATCCAGTTGGGATGGCCCTATTGCTGGCCGAATGGCTGCAACACGTTTAAAAACTGCCACAACACCACAGGGCAGTGTTAAGAGCTAGAGCCGCAGCAGCTCCACATGCAGGTGACTTTCTATTAGCAACCCACACGTCAGCAACCGGCACCCATCTCACACCGCAGAATTTAAGTGAATATAAGTGCTTTATATTCAAAGGCGAGCCAAAGGCTGACAGGTACAGAAGAAACGCAGAGCTAGAGGAACCCGCCAACCTGGTCCTCGAGCGATATATATATATATTATATATATATATATATATATATATATATATATATATATATATATATATATATATATATATATATATATAACACATGCATAGTACGTGTAGATTACATATTCGTGAGGATGCAATGCAGAAGTGGTGGCGGATGGAAGCTGCAAGTTGCACTGTCAGAAAAGCAGCACTGTATGCATTTAGCCAGGGGCCACTCTCCTCCCTTATTAATAGGTAACATGAACCACGCCTCCAAAACAGGAGTCAGAATAAGCTCTATTGCACGTTCCATTCTGCAAGCGGGAAGACGAGACCTTGCAACATGCCCTCTGGCTCGTCGAGTTGAAGCCTGCAACAGGAGGTAAGGCTTGCAACTGGAAATAAGCTTTTAAGTGGACATCGAACCCTGGAACCGAATGGAAACCTTACTTCTGCTACAACTCTTTTGATTATCTGTTGATGATTTCGAGAATACTTCTACACCCGCAGTCAGCCAGCCTTCCCTGATGATTGTCTGGTCTGTGGCCAGCCGTCCATGATGATTGTCTCGTCTGTGACCAGCCTTCCCTGATGATTGTCTGGTCTGTGGCCAGCCTTCCCTGATGATTGTCTGGTCTGTGGCCAGCCTTCCCTGATGATTGTCTGGTCTGTGGCCAGCCTTCCCTGATGATTGTCTGGTCTGTGGCCAGCCTTCCCTGATGATTGTCTGGTCTGTGGCCAGCCTTCCATGATGATTGTCTGGTCTGTGGCCAGCCTTCCATGATGATTGTCTGGTCTGTGGCCAGCCTTCCATGATGATTGTCTGGTCTGTGGCCAGCCTTCCATGATGATTGTCTGGTCTGTGGCCAGCCTTCCATGATGATTGTCTGGTCTGTGGCCAGCCTTCCATGATGATTATCTGGTCTGTGGCGAGCCTTCCATGATGATTGTCTGGTCTGTGGCGAGCCTTCCATGATGATTGTCTGGTCTGTGGCGAGCCTTCCCTGATGATTGTCTGGTCTGTGGCCAGCCTTCCATGATGATTGTCTGGTCTGTGGCGAGCCTTCCCTGATGATTGTCTGGTCTGTGGCCAGCCTTCCATGATGATTGTCTGGTCTGTGGCGAGCCTTCCCTGATGATTGTCTGGTCTGTGGCCAGCCTTCCATGATGATTGTCTGGTCTGTGGCCAGCCTTCCATGATGATTGTCTGGTCTGTGGCCAGCCTTCCATGATGATTGTCTGGTCTGTGGCCAGCCTTCCATGATGATTGTCTCGTCTGTGGCCAGCCTTCCCTGATGATTGTCTCGTCTGTGAGGCTATTTGAAAGTTGAAAAATCAATGAAACAGACGGGACCATTTTATCGTAAGCTTAAATTTCCAGTGTATTCCAGCTCTGCCAGCCCAAGTAGAACATGTCGGATGTCTTCTCTCTGTCTTCGACGTGAATTCCTCACACACTGACACACACATGCCCACCTACTCAGGTATCTCAAGCAAGCAGCCCAAACACTTTACTTAAAATATATAAAATCCACTCCAAGCAAAACAAACGGCCGGAAATCCAGATATATTTGTTACCGGAGGACGCAAGGAAAACAAAGACTTTCCAATAGCATTTTTAAATAAAACATTTCCACGTATTTCTTTCTTCTCTTTCCCCCCCTCGATGAAAAACACACGGAACAAGCCTCGAAGGAAACGCGAACGCCATTCTAAAAAGTAAAATATATATATATATATATATATATATATATATATATATATATATATATATATATATATATATATAAGGGAGAAGAGAATACGCGGCATCTGCAATGCCGCGTATTGCAATGCAGCTTTTCAATGACAAGAAAAATTGAAAGAAAAGAGAAGGGCAAGATGATCAGGAAGAATTTAAGGGGGAAAGGACGATAGTGGGAGGGCATTAACACAGAGACGATGAAAATGAAAATGGAAAAAGGTGAAATGGGAAGAGGATGGGCGGGATAGGAAGAAGAGGGCTAGCAGTAGGCATCCATCAGCCATAGGAGACTATGGAGTTGCGCTCTGGTTGTTGGTCTTGAGTGGCCTCTCCAGGGCGCAAAGCCAGGGTAGGTGGATATGGAGGAGAAGCTGTTACCCAAGCAGCAGGTCCCCCCCCCCCCTCTCCACGACGCCGAAAGTCTCCAATGGAAAGGCAAACGCCAATACGATTGGTTCCAGCGCCGTCGCAGGGACTGTCAGAACGAGGTTGAAGGCAACAACGAACTGCCCTAGGGGGCTCCAGCTCAAGAGTTAACCTCGAAGTTGGTAAAAGAAGGCACAGGGACTCCAAACCTGGAGACCGCCGTGGTCAGGGGCTGGAGATGAACCACCCCATCAAGGGCAAGAACCGCACCCAGCCTCCCGAAGGAGAGCTTGGGCCGCACGAGCCCCAGGAGGTGGACTTCCCAGCCCCCGCACCTACGGGTTCCTGAGATCGTCACAGCCCCCTTTCACCCGAGGCCGGCTTCCTTCATGACCCCTCTTCCTTCTGCCACCAAGGGCTGGTGTCTTACTAATGAAGTGTCCACTAGCCATGACCTGGGGCACCTGACGCCCACATCAGCGGCCCGACGTGGGACGCCGCCTTGCGCTATTCCCTGATACAATATTCAACACACGACTGCCTGTGATATTGTTATGGGCGAGCATCCCAAGCGGCCAGCACCGGTCCACCAGTGGATGGGGACAGAGGATGGCAAGGATGGGGGAAGATAGAATGAAGGGGAAGGATGGAGAAGGGTACTGGGAAGAAGGGGAAGAAGAGACGAAGGAATTAGGGGAAGTGGGAGGAAAAGCAAGAGAAAGGGAAGAAATGAAGGGTGTGAGAAGGCAAGATGGGAGAAGGGAAACAGAGAGGGAAAAGGAAGGCAGTGTGTGATGATAGGAAAAAGGCAGAGAGGGAGGAAAAAGGATGAAAGCAACGTGGGGGGGGGGGGGGGGGGGCACTGTTAGGGGAGACAACGGAAAATCGTCAAGAGCAAGGTCCTGGAAACTGGATATTGGGTCCAGGGAAGGTTGGCTGGAATTGTGACAGCCACTGTCCACCTCATATTTGCTTAATTAACCTGTCATTCTCCATTTTTATAATCAGTTATGACATTGTAATTGTTTATAATTGTTTTATTGTCGTTTTTAATTCTCTGTTAACATAATTATTAATGAGTGAGTAGGAGAGAGAGAGAGAGAGAGAGAGAGAGAGAGAGAGAGAGAGAGAGAGAGAGAGAGAGAGAGAGAGAGAGAGAGAGAGAGAGAGAGAGAGAGAGAGAAAGAAAGAGAGAGCACTCATTAATATCCTACCACCAGTTTACAACAACCAGTCAGGTATTTCCCCCCTTCCCCTCCCCCCCCCCCCCCCCGCTCCAGCTGCCAGTTGGCTAATCGTCAGCCACTAAGGTGGCTTCTGGCAATTAAACCCAGGTACCTGCATGGCCTCCCAGATGGCGGTAGATGGGAGTCATGAACCCCTTTTCATCTGACCCCTTTTTCACCATTCAAAATTTTCCTATTTTCATACATTTTCCCTATTCTTTCTCATTCACCTTTTATCTCTATACCTTCTCTTTCCCATTTTTTTTTTTACTTTCTTTTCTTCTTCCCTCTCCATCTTATTTTCCTCGTTTTTCTCCTCTATCTTATGTCTTTCCAATCCCTCCTTTCTCGTGTTTCTATTCTTCCTCTTTCATATTCCTTCTCCTTCACACCCACTTTGCATTGAGTTCATGTACGCTTCAATTTGCATTGAATTTTCTTGGATACTGGATCATTAAATCTATTTAGGTCTTCAGTTGACTCCACCTCCGTTCATATGGTTCTCCATATTCCTGAACCAGTGTCTGTTTAGGTATGTTTTTGACATTCCTAACTCTATTTGGGTTATCATTGAGCCCCAGAAAGGTCAATTTGGGTTTGCATTGAGCCTCAGAAAGGCCTATTTGGGTCTTCATTGAGCCCCAGAAAGGTCAATTTGGGTTTGCATTGAGCCTCAGAAAGGCCTATTTGGGTCTTCATTGAGCCCCAGAAAGGTCAATTTGGGTTTGCATTGAGCCCCAGAAAGGCCTATTTGGGTCTTCATTGAGCCCCAGAAAGGTCAATTTGGGTCTTCATTGAGCCCCAGAAAGGCCTATTTAGGTCTTCATTGAGCCCCAGAAAGGCCTATTTGGGTCTTCATTGAGCCCCAGAAAGGCCTATTTGGGTTTCCATTGAGCCCCAGAAAGGCCTATTTGGGTTTCCATTGAGCCCCAGAAAGGTCTATTTGGGTCTTCATTGAGCCCCAGAAAGCTCAACTTGGATTTCCACTTTGCTCCATATGCAGCTAAGTCAGTCTGGTTCCATCTGTGTCCCAATTCGACTAATTAGCTTCGCTAGCTTCTTGCTGGTTTAATCTATTTCCACTTGGGACAACTTGAGTTCATTGACTGCCCGTTTTTTTATATTATGGCGTTGTTCAATTGGTTCATCCGTACGTATTTTGTTAAATTTCGGATCACCAGGGCGTATTTTGTTAATTTTGTTATCAATGGGGTGTGTGTGTGGGGGCGTTGTAGGGAGTGTTGGAGGGAGAGGGTTAATAGGTGCATACATTAAACACCAACAAAGTGTAACTATCTTGGTGATAATACAATTTGGTCGTAAATCACTGGTTAAATACGCAGCATAATTTTAAGGTAGTTGAGTCCTATACTCGCAGCACCTGTAGGGAGGCCAGGATTTGTTATGGTGATTTAGTCGGCTGGATTGTTGCTGGTGTCCGAATTAATGAGCGTATTCAAGACTATTTGGATTGATGAATATATTTAATAATGTTTAGCTTGCTGAGTATATTAAAGAATGCTTAGATGGATGGATTAAAGGAAGAATGGATGAGATGGATGGAAGTGCCAGATAACTACAGAACTTTACTCTTCCTGTAGACAACTGTCTAACTCCCTCTTGAAAACTTCAAAACTAATTTCGACATGATGAGGGCACAGCTGCAAGGGTCAGTGACCTTATCTTCCTTGGGTCACCGAATTCTTCCACACCTTCCCCCCCCCCCCCCTCCATCCACCCCCTTAGCCCACTGACTTAACCCACACCTTGGAGGCCAAAGATCTCTTCCCCATTCCCCTTAACATCTATTACCCCTACCTCTCTCTCTCTCTCTGTCTGTCTCTCTCCTCTTCCCTGTAACCTCTCCCTGACCTTTCGGACCACTGATCACCCATTCTCCCCTTCATGGAACCCACCAACCTAAATCTCCCCCTTCCCCATGCCCCCCTAAAAGGCTCACGAAGGCGGACACTATTAAATTCCGCTCTTCACTCCTGACGATGGTATCACAAGTGACAGAAAAATCCCTCGTTCAATTTCAACACGGACGGGCTACACACAACCTTCCTTAAAAGGAATTTCTGCACCGTTTACTGCTGTTTGCCAGATTCCTTTCGTTATATGAGGAATCTTGTTGTTTTCGCCTGGGCAGGACAACCGGAGGAGACTATGCTGATGCCCCTGTCTGGCTGGGTCAGACGAACGGGTCGATTTGTAAATAAATTGATGACTATATGTTCGGATTGTTCGGAATGTTCGGATTACTGAGTATTAAGAATGTTCAGATTGATGAGTATAAAAATGTTCGGATAGATAAGTTTATTAAAAAATGTTTTAATTGGTAAGTATATTAAAGAATGTTCGGATTTATAAGTATATTTAAGAATGTTATGATTGGTGAGTATATTAAAGAATATTAGGAATGATGAGTATACTAAAGAATGTCCGAATTAATGAGCGCATTAAGGGCTACTTGGATTGATGAATTTATTAAATAATGTTCAGATTGATGAGTATATTAAAGAATGTTTAGAGGATGTATTAAGGGATGAATGCATGGATTAAGGGATGAATAGATGGATTAAGGAATGAATGGATGAGAATGATAAAAGGATTGACAGCCGAACGAAAAATGGATGAATTACTGAATGAATGATCGGACTGATGAGCATTTAAAGGGTGTTCGAATGAATGGGAGGATGAATGAATGAATGGATGAACAGGTGGGTGACTGGACAGCGTAGATGAGCGCCCTACTGAGCCATTTTAAGCCCTATCCTCGTTCTACCCAAAGCCACGACAACTCCCACAGGAATTACCGGACTGGCCGGGGGTTGCAATTGACACGTAGGCCTGCAAGGCCGTTCCAAGCAGCAGCAGGCTTGCAGAAGACGTTGGCTGTGAGGCTAAGCCTAGCCCCCAGGCTGAGCTACAAGGGGCAATGACCTTCGAAAACCCTTCAAGACACCCCACATGGCGTCATATTGGTGCAATTATATTTTCGATAAATGGCATTAGGTTAGGAGATGTTAGATTAGGGAAGTTAGGTTAAGTTAGGATTGTTTATAGAGTGATGACGTAGAAAGTTATTCATATTTTGCGTTGGTCTTGGACCAAGTATGTGACAAGAAATACATCTTAAAGTGATAGAGTAGCTTAGGCAATTTCTACCCCCCCCTCTCCTAGTTGTGCTTGCGGGGGTTGAGCTTTGGCTCTTTGGTCCCGCCTTTCAACTGTCAACTACCCCCCCCCCCCTCTTGGTCTTGGACCCATATTCGTGTCAAGCACACACACACAAACACACACGCATACACAAAATAGCGTTAGCTGTCACACAACAGCACTAACACACAACACAGGCCAAAATACACCCCCCCCCCCACACACACACAGGCGCCCACAGAACGTCAACTCACAACTCACAAAAAAGAACCATCAACCTAGTCCCCTGACCAGAATTTCATTTAACTTTCCCGAAAACTTGTAGGTGGGTGCTTTCACAGTGATCGCTTCACCACCACTTCAACGGTGATGTCATCATCCACGGTGGTAAAGTCATCATCCACGGTGATAAGGTCACCATCCACAGTGATAAGGTCATCATCCACACTGGTATGGTCATCATCCAGTGGTATAATCATCATCCACAGTGGTCAAGTCATCATTAACAGCAGCAAACTAATTAACAGTGGTAAAGCCCACCAAAGAATAAACCACACACACACAGGTGTGTGTGTGTGTGTGTGTGTGTGTGTGTGTGTGTGTACTCACCTATATGTACTCACCTATATGTGCTTGCAGGATCGAGCATTGACTCTTGGATCCCGCCTTTCGAGCATCGGTTGTTTACAGCAATGACTCCTGTCCCATTTCCCTATCATACCTGGTTTTAAAATTATGAATAGTATTTGCTTCCACAACCTGTTCCTGAAGTGCATTCCATTTCCCCACTACTCTCACGCTAAAAGAAAACTTCCTTACATCTCTGTGACTCATCTGAGTTTCAAGCTTCCATCCATGTCCTCTCGTTCTGTTACTATTCCGTGTGAACATTTCGTCTATGTCCACTCTGTCAATTCCTCTGAGTATCTTATACGTTCCTATCATGTCCCCCCTCTCCCTTCTTCTTTCTAGTGTCGTAAGGCACAGTTCCCTCAGGCGCTCTTCATACCCCATCCCTCGTAGCTCTGGGACGAGTCTCGTTGCAAACCTCTGAACCTTTTCCAGTTTCATTATATGCTTCTTCAGATGGGGACTCCATGATGAGGCGGCATACTCTAAGACTGGCCTTACGTAGGCAGTGTAAAGCGCCCTAAATGCCTCCTTACTTAGGTTTCTGAATGATGTTCTAACTTTTGCCAGTGTAGAGTACGCTGCTGTCGTTATCCTATTAATATGTGCCTCAGGAGATAGATTAGGTGTTACGTCCACCCCCAGGTCTCTTTCACGCGTCGTTACAGGTAGGCTGTTCCCCTTCATTGTGTACTGTCCCTTTGGTCTCCTATCTCCTAGTCCCATTTCCATAACTTTACATTTGCTCGTGTTGAATTCTAGTAGCCATTTCTCTGACCATCTCTGCAATCTGTTCAGGTCCTCTTGGAGGATCCTGCAATCCTCATCTGTCACAACTCTTCTCATCAACTTTGCATCATCCGCAAACATCGACATGTAGGACTCTACGCCTGTAAACATGTCGTTAACATACACAAGAAATAGAATTGGTCCCAGCACCGATCCTTGTGGTACTCCACTTGTTACTGTTCGCCAGTCCGACTTCTCGCCCCTTACCGTAACTCTTTGGCTCCTTCCTGTTAGGTAGTTCCTTATCCATTCTAGGACCTTTCCCCCCACCCCCGCCTGCCTCTCGAGCTTGAACAGCAGTCTCATGTGCGGTACTGTATCAAAGGCTTTTTGGCAGTCCAGAAATATGCAGTCTGCCCAACCATCTCTGTCCTGTCTTATCCTCGTTATTTTATCATAGAATTCCAGAAGGTTTGTTAGGCACGATTTCCCTGTCCAGAACCCATGTTGATGTTTGTTCACAAACCTAATGTTCTCCAGGTGTGCAACCAGTCGTAGCCTAATTATTCTTTCCAGTATTTTACAGGGGATGCTTGTCAGTGATACAGGTCTGTAGTTAAGTGCCTCCTCCCTATCTCCTTTCTTGAAGATCGGCACGACATTTGCCTTCTTCCAGCAACTGGGCAATTCTCCTGACATAAGTGACTCATTAAAGATCATTGCCAGAGGCACGCTGAGGGCCTGTGCTGCTTCTTTTAGTATCCACGGTGATACTTTGTCTGGTCCAACTGCTTTAGTTGCATCTAGAGTTGTCAACTGTTTCATTACCTCCTCTGCTGTCACCTCTATATCTGATAGTCTTTCATCTAGGGTAACCCCTTCCAACAATGGGAGCTGCTCAGGCTCGGTAGTGAACACTCCATGGAAACTGGCATTCAGTGCCTCGCAGATTTCCTTGTCACTTTCAGTATATGCCCCCTCTGTCTTCCTTAGTCTTGTCACTTGGTCGTTCACCGACATTTTTCTTCTTATATGACTGTGTAGTAACTTAGGTTGTTTTTTCGCTTTGATTGCAATATCGTTCTCATAGTCCCTTTCCGATGTTCGTCTTATGTTAATGTAATCGTTCCTAGCTCTGTTGTATCTGCTTCTGTTGTCCTCTGTTCTTTGTCTTCTGTACTTCCTCCACTCCCGCCTGCTGGCCATTTTTGCTTCCTGACACTGTCTATTAAACCATGGGTTATTATATTCCTTCTTATTTTTTCCCTTTACCGTTGGTATAAATCTCTCTTCGGCCTCCTGGCATTTCTGTATGACTAGGTCCATCATATCTTGGACTGTTTTTCCTCTAATTTCTTCCTCCCACTGCACTTCACCCAGATAGTCCCTTATCCTCATATAGTCCCCTTTCCTGTAGTCAGCTCTCCTTTCCCAGATCTCTTGTCCCATGGTCATAATTTTGAATTCCATCATGTAGTCAAAGACTAGGACACAATGGTCACTGGCCCCTAGAGGTATTTCATGCTCTAAATTCTCGATATCTTCTACGTTCTGGGTGAAAATCAGGTCTAATAGGCTCGGTGCATCTCCTCCTCTTTCCCTTGTGTCTTCCTTCACATGTTGTGTCAGGAAATTCCTGTCTATAACATCTACTAATTTTGCTCCCCACGTTTCATCCCCTCCATGGGGATTCCTTGATTCCCAATTTATCTCTCCATGATTTAGGTCCCCCATGATCAGCAGCTTCGCTCTCATTCTGTGGGCTAGTGTTGCTGCCTTCTGCAGTTCATCAATACATGCTTTGTTGTTGTCATCATACTCCTGCCTGGGTCTTCTACTGTTTGGTGGGGGATTGTAGATTACCATGATCACAATCTTCCTCCCATCTACTGTCAGAGTTCCATGTATGAAGCTTGTGCACTCATTGGTAACTCGATTTCCCAGGTCTTCAAACTTCCATTTCCGCTTTATTAGGAGTGCTACTCCCCCTCCCTGTCTCTGTGTCCTCTCTTTTCGTATCACCTGGTACCCTTCAGGAAAGATAGCATCTGAGATCATGTCATTAATTTTAGTTTCCACAATTGCAACTATGTCAGGATCTGCTTCACTCACTCTTTCTTTTATCTCTTCTGCTTTATTAGATACCCCATCAGCATTGGTGTACCAAACCTTGAGATTCTTCATGGAAACTCTTGTACCAGAGTTCTCCCTTTCTCTGGGGGTCTGGGGGGATCTGGGGGATGTCTGGGGGGTGACTGGGGGCAGAGGGGATCTGGGGGATCTGGGGGGTGTCTGGGGGATGACTGGGGGCGGGGAGGGTCCGGGGGATGTCCGGGGGGATCCAGGGGGTGTCTGGGGGGGTCCGGGGGGTGTATGGGGGGTGAAAGAGTTCAGGAGGGGTGCTTGGGGGGCTACTGGGGGCTGGGCTTCTAGGAAGGTAGGTAGGAGGGTCTGGGGTAGGGCCTGGGTAGGTAGGTCTGGAGTAGGAAGGGCATACTGGGTCTGAAGATTAGGGAGGGCATAGAGGGGTTGGGAGATGGCGTAAGGTTGGGAGACAGATAGAGGTTGAGAGGTTGGGAGGGGGATGGATAGAGGGGGTGGGGGGGACCTCCCACCTCCCTCGCAAGGGTGGGGGGTCACATGGAAGGAGAGGGGATGAGGAGGGGTGAGGGCAGGGTAGGCTTTGGGTGTTGAGGGGATGAGGTCTGGGTGGGTTCTTGGGGTTGAGGGGATGAGGTCTGGATGGGATTTGGGGGTTGAGGAGATGAGAGCTGGGTGGGTTTTGGGGGTTGAGGGGACGAGGGCTGGACGGGTTTTGGGGGTTGAGGTGATGAGGGGGTCCTTGGAATGTGGGATGAATTTGACTCCAGTGGGGTCAGAGGGGTCAAGGGATGTGCTGGGGAGATAAGCAGGGGCGGCTGATTTGGGAAAGGGGTGACCTGAGAAGCACGTGTGAGCTGGTTAGCATGGGGTGGATTAGCACTGGGGTGTGTAGCTGCGCTCAAATGGGAAGAGTCGTATTGTTGTTTGCTTGCTCTGTGGGCAATTGCTGTGTGTGTGTGTGTGTGTGTGTGTGCTACGAGGAGAGACTACTGGAATTAAACCTCACTTCGCTGGAAGACAGAAGAGTTAGGGGGACATGATCACCACATTCAAGATTCTCAAGGGAATTGATAGGGTAGATAAAGACAGGCTATTTAACACAAGGGGATCACGCACAAGGGGACACAGGTGGAAACTGAGCGCCCAAATGAGCCACAGAGATATTAGAAAGAACTTTTATAGTGTCAGAGTGGTTGACAAATGGAATGCATTAGGAAGTGATGTGGTGGAGGCTGACTTCATACACAGTTTCAAGTGTAGATATGACAGAGCCCAATAGGCTCAGGAATCTGTACACCTGTTGATTGACGGTTGAGAGGCGGGACCAAAGAGCCAGAGCTCAACCCCCGCAAGCACAACTAGGTGAGTACAACTAGGTGAGTACACACACACATACACACACACACACACACACACACACACACACACACACACACACACACACACACACACACACACACACACACACACACTCCTGAGCCAGGTAAGTCCACTACGGGCTCACCATAGCCCGTGCTACTTTGGAACTTTTGTTCTAAGTAGCTGAATCTAAAAGAACAACAGCTAGAGCTCGCTCTTCCCAAATTCACTTGGTCGAGAACACATCTTTCGGATCCAGTCCTGCCATCAAATTGAGTCGTCAAATAAACTGACTTTAAAAAGAATCCATTACAATTAGCATTCCTGTCAGTCAAAACGAAAAGCAAAACAGTTCGATGTATTTCGTATCTCCCTCTTCGCTAATTAATGCATTACACAAATTCGTTCAAAAGGTTATTCGGACACTCATAGACCTGTCCCGCCTGTTTCTCCACAGTAGGGAGAACCCAGGTTATCTTGAGGTTATCTTGAGATGATTTCGGGGCTTTTTTTTAGTGTCCCCGCGGCCCGGTCCTCGAAAAATGCCTCCACCCCCAGGAAGCAGCCCGTGACAGCTGACTAACACCCAGGTACCTATTTTACTGCTAGGTAACAGGGGCATAGGGGGTGAAAGAAACTCTGTCCATTGTTTCTCGCCGGCGCCTGGGATCGAACCCAGGATCACAGGATCACAAGTCCAGTGTGCTGTCCGCTCGGCCGACCGGCTCCAAACCGGCTCTGTAATTACTGGGTAATCACAGCTGCATGATGCCTATTGGACTGTTGCTGAAGTTCGTCATGTTCTTGCATTTATCTCGTTTTTATGAATTATTCCTTCTTCGGGTTAATTGTTACTCATATCTCTCCCTTCTCTTCTTCCTCTGATCGACTGTCACATCACACAGGGAAAAGGTAAAAGACAGGGCCAACTCACAGGCAAACGGGAAGGGCAAGGAGGCAAGTGGGATGAATCTGATTAAAAACAGTTGCCGTTCATCATTGGTACCATGGGTCGATTTATCAAGAGTTTGTATGGAATTCATCATATGTTTACATACCTCCCCCGCCCTCCCTTAACACTGCCAGAGACCACACACCTCCCCCGCCCTCCCTTAACACTGTCAGAGGACACACACCTGCCCCGCCCACCCTTAACACTGTCAGAGGACACACACCTTCCCCGCCCTCCCTTAACACTGCCAGAGACCACACACCTCCCCCACCCTCCCTTAACACTGCCAGAGGCCACACACCTCCCCCGCCCTCCCTTAACACTGTCAGAGGCCACACACCTCCCCCGCCCTCCCTTAACACTGTCAGAGACCACACACCTCCCCCGCCCTCCCTTAACACTGTCAGAGGCCACACTCCTCCCCCGCCCTCCCTTAACACTGCCAGAGGCCACACACCTCCCCCGCCCTCCCTTAACACTGTCAGAGGCCACACACCTCCCCCGCCCTCCCTTAACACTGCCAGAGGCCACACACCTCCCCCGCCCTCCCTTAACACTGTCAGAGGCCACACACCTCCCCCGCCCTCCCTTAACACTGCCAGAGGCCACACACCTCCCCCGCCCTCCCTTAACACTGTCAGAGACCACACACCTCCCCCGCCCTCCCTTAACACTGTCAGAGGCCACACACCTCCCCCGCCCTCCCTTAACACTGCCAGAGGCCACACACCTCCCCCGCCCTCCCTTAACACTGTCAGAGGCCACACACCTCCCCCGCCCTCCCTTAACACTGCCAGAGGCCACACACCTCCCCCGCCCTCCCTTAACACTGTCAGAGGACACACACCTGCCCCACCCTCCCTTAACACTGCCAGAGGCCACACACCTGCCCCGCCCTCCCTTAACACTGCCAGAGGCCACACACCTCCCCCGCCCTCCCTTAACACTGCCAGAGGCCACACACCTCCCCCGCCCTCCCTTAACACTGTCAGAGACCACACACCTCCCCCGCCCTCCCTTAACACTGCCAGAGGCCACACACCTGCCCCGCCCTCCCTTAACACTGCCAGAGGCCACACACCTCCCCCGCCCTCCCTTAACACTACCAGAGAATGCTGGGGACCAATTCGTTAAATCAAAACACGCTCACATACACTAACTTTACAACAACAAAAGCAGACTGAACTTGGTTCATCTGGAATTCTGTTAAAAATATATTTTAAATCCTAGAGCTTAGGTGATTCTCTTCCTCCCTTACATCTTTTTCTCTCAAATGTAACCCCAGTCTCCCACTTCAGATTTTATTCATGATTCAAACCTTTTCCAGAATAAATTTTTGTTCTATTCCAAGATTAACTATAGGTTTATACTTATTTCCTTTCAGAAATGAATCACATTTTTTTCTCCTTAAATTCCCCTCACTTCTTTTTTTGTTTTCGTGGTAACTGCCCTACCCTCTTCTCGTTCACCTCCCAACTTTCCCCTTTTTCCCCTCTGTTCCAGATGCCTTCCATACTGACGTAAAAGTTTCCCCTTCACCCACTCTGCCCCTTCACATCCCCATCGCCCACCGTGTCCCCTCACCTCTCACATATCTCCCCCTCACTCATCACACACCTTCAGTCCCAAAACACCCAAAACTACCCCCCCCCCCTCCAAACACCCCCTTCCACCTCATCCCATTAACTTCAAAGTGAGAAAACGAGCAAGTCTCCACACCTACTCCATCCTTTCAGCGTTCATTTTCCTCACATCTACTAGTACTCTAATAAGACCGGTGCTTATTAGACTAATAAGACTAATTTTGACGTATTAATACCCAAACGGGCAAAATATGATGTACTATAAATCATAGTGGCTCGCAAAATTGACGGCCTGTCACGTTTCCTATTCGTGGGTCCTATTAACGTGGGTTCTAACAACGTGGGTTCATGGCTAGGGTTCGGTTCGAGAAATTGAGTGCATCATTTTTGCGCCGTTGTGACAGCTGGTACGAGGACGGGCTGAACCACCACTGCCCTGGTTACACGATAGAAACCTCAGCTGAACCGCCTTTGCTAATTCGCATGAGAGCCGGTAACCCGGCCGCCACAAGCAAGAGTAGTCGAGGTTGCCAAGAATTACATCCCATGCGCAGAGGGGCGAGCTCGGCGCTAATTCTGTATGCATGAGTCGCTGCCGATCTAGAACTAGCTTTTAACGAGCCCCCGGGCACTGCTCTTGCAAACTTTATGTCGCTGACAACACTGAGGACAAACACCCCGCTCATCAAAAAAACATTTGGAAGAAAAAACTGAGAGAGAGAGAGAGACAGAGAGAGAGAGAGAGAGAGAGAGAGAGAGAGAGAGAGAGAGAGAGAGAGAGAGAGAGAGAGAGAGAGAGAGAGAGAGAGAGAGAGAGAGCGAGACAGAGACAGAGACAGAGACAGAGAGAGAGAGAGAGAGAGAGAGAGACAGAGAGAGAGAGAGAGAGACAGAGAGAGAGACAGAGAGAGAGAGAGAGAGAGAGACAGAGAGAGAGACAGAGAGAGAGAGAGAGAGAGAGAGAGAGAGAGAGAGAGAGAGAGAGACAGAGAGAGAGAGAGAGAGAGACAGAGAGAGAGACAGAGAGAGAGAGAGAGAGAGAGACAGAGAGAGAGACAGAGAGAGAGAGAGAGAGAGAGAGAGAGAGAGAGAGAGAGAGAGAGAGAGAGAGAGAGAGAGAGAGAGAGAGACAGAGAGGCAGAGAGAGAGAGAGAGAGAGAGAGAGAGAGAGAGAGAGAGAGAGAGAGAGAGAGAGAGAGAGAGAGAGAGAGAGAGACAGACAGAGAGACAGAGAGACAGAGAGGCAGAGAGAGAGAGAGAGAGAGAGAGAGAGAGAGAGAGAGAGAGAGAGAGAGAGAGAGAGAGAGAGAGAGAGAGAGAGAGAGACAGAGAGAGAGAGACAGAGAGAGAGACAGAGAGAGAGAGAGAGAGAGAGAGAGAGAGAGACAGAGAGACAGAGAGACAGAGAGGCAGAGAGAGAGAGAGAGAGAGAGAGAGAGAGAGAGAGAGAGAGAGAGAGAGAGAGAGAGAGAGAGAGAGAGACAGAGAGACAGAGAGACAGAGAGACAGAGAGAGAGAGAGAGAGAGAGAGAGAGAGAGAGAGAGAGAGAGAGAGAGAGAGAGAGAGACAGAGACAGAGACCGAGACCGAGACAGAGAGAGAGAGATACAGACAGACAGACAGAGACAGAGAGAGACAGAGAGAGACAGAGAGAGAGAGAGAGAGAGAGAGAGAGAGAGAGAGAGAGAGAGAGAGAGAGAGAGAGAGAGAGAGAGAGAGAGAGAGAGAGAGTGAGAGAGAGAGAGAGAGATACAGACAGACAGACAGAGACAGAGAGAGAGGAGTGATTCGAATCAAGGCTTCGAAAGCAATGCAGCAGCAATTTCCTCCTGTTAATTCTCATGCACATAAGTGGTTGCACAATTTTTCTCTTCAAAGAACTTCTTTGAAGAACTCTGTAGGGTAAGGCAGGTTCTAGTCAATAACGGCTTCTCCAATGGTTTCATCGAAGACATCATAAGAAGGAAAGTGAAAAGCCATGCAACCTCCGAAGAGACAACTAACACAACACCTATACCCCCTATTAGACTATTTTACAGGAACTTCTTTTCCACAGCTCATAAAACAGAGGAAAGGGTCCTGAAAGATATTGTTAATAGAAACGTTATCCCTACAGACAAAAATCAGAGGATACAACTGACGATTTACTATAAAACCAGAAAAACGGCCAGCCTACTCATGAGAAACTCTCCAGACACGAAACAGAACGCTTTAAAAGAGACTAACGTCGTCTATGCCTTCAAATGCCCACTTGGGGACTGTAAGCTCCAAAAAACCCAGTATATAGGCAAGACAACAACATCTCTTTCTAGGCGTTTAACGATGCATAAACAACAGGGCTCCATTAAGGAACATATAATCTCTTCCCATAACCAAACCATCGCCAGAGAAATCCTAGTAAACAACACAGAAATCATCGATAGATACAGCGATAGCAGGCGGCTCGACGTTTGCGAGGCACTACACATCAAGAAGTCAACACCAGCAATCAACAGCCAATTATTGCACAACTATATTCTACCCACCTCAAGACTCCGCTCCAATATAGAAGCATCAAGAAATATGGACCAATAGGCTTTCTACAAACACTTCTATTCAATATCCATTGTTTCGTGTTCTGTCTTGTGTTGATACTTTTAATACCCTATTAATATCCTCTAATGCCACATCACCCTTCCCACCTCACTCAAATGTAGATATAAAACCAGGGAAACGCAAGTTCTAATCAGTTGTGTATTTGTGAAGTCTTTGAAAATGTAATAAGTTTTACGAAACGCGCCCGTGTCGCGTCAGACTAGAAATAAAAATGAATTTTGGAGAAGTGATTTTTGATTTACCTCCAATAGTGAAGCATAATGTACGAAAGATTGAGAAAATTCGTGTTAGAATTATTAATCTTACTTTTTCGGTCATATTTAATAAAATATATATATATATATATATATATATATATATATATATATATATATGTCGTACCTAGTAGCCAGAACGCACTTCTCTGCCTACTATGCAAGGCCCGATTTGCCTAATAAGCCAAGTTTTCCTGAATTAATATATTTTCTCTAATTTTTGGCTTATGAAATGATAAGGCTACCCATTTCATTCTGTATGAGGTCAATTTTTTTTTATTGGAGTTAAAATTGACGTAGATATATGACCGAACCTAACCAACCCTACCTGACCTAACCTAACCTATCTTTATAGGTTAGGTTAGGTTAGGTAGCCGAAAAAGTTAGGTTAGGTTAGGTTAGGTAGGTTAGGTAGTCGAAAAACAATTAATTCATGAAAACTTGGCTTGTTAGGCAAATTGGGCCTTGCATAGTAGGCTGAGAAGTGCGTTCTGGCTACTAGGTACGACATTATATATATATATATATATATATATATATATATATATATATATATATATATATATATATATATATATATATATATATATATATATACCGACCTACAACGAAATTAGAACGTAGAAATCTGAACTATTGAGTTGGACAAACCGGAAAACTATTTTTCACTTGTGTTGCTTTGGCAAACTAAAGCAAACTAACCTAACCTTCCTACTTCCAATTAACGATATATGAGGCCTAGTATAGTACATATATGTGCTATACTAGGCCTGGGAATATCTAAGTATGTGTTTTAGCTTTATTTTAAAAGAATTCCTTACTAGTCAGTACACTACTATGTGAAAGCTAAGTACGTACGAATTCGTGACTATTGACGACCGTCACTAATAGATACTATCCAAAAAGGAGTACGGGTTGCAGCACCAGGTACGGGGTTGCAGCAACAGGTACGGGGTGCAGCAACAGGTACGGGGTGCAGCAACAGGTACGGGGTGCTGCAACAGGTACGGGGTGCTGCAACAGGTACGGGGTGCAGCAACAGGTACGGGGTTGCAGCAATAGGTACGGGGTTGCAGCAGCAGGTACGGGGTTGCAGCAGCAGGTACGGGGTTGCAGCAACAGGTACGGGGTTGCAGCAGCAGGTACGGGGTTGCAGCAACAGGTACGGGGTTGCAGCAACAGGTACGGGGTTGCAGCAGCAGGTACGGGGTTGCAGCAGCAGGTACGGGGTTGCAGCAGCAGGTACGGGGTTGCAGCAACAGGTACGGGGTTGCAGCAGCAGGTACGGGGTTGCAGCAACAGGTACGGGGTTGCAGCAGCAGGTACGGGGTTGCAGCAGCAGGTACGGGGTTGCAGCAACAGGTACGGGGTTGCAGCAGCAGGTACGGGGTTGCAGCAGCAGGTACGGGGTTGCAGCAGCAGGTACGGGGTTGCAGCAACAGGTACGGGGTTGCAGCAGCAGGTACGGGGTTGCAGCAACAGGTACGGGGTTGCAGCAGCAGGTACGGGGTTGCAGCAGCAGGTACGGGGTTGCAGCAACAGGTACGGGGTTGCAGCAGCAGGTACGGGGTTGCAGCAACAGGTACGGGGTTGCAGCAACAGGTACGGGGTTGCAGCAACAGGTACGGGGTTGCAGCAACAGGTACGGGTTGCAGCAACAGGTACGGGGTTGCAGCAACAGGTACGGGGTGCTGCAGTGCACCCTGCTGACGGTAAGACTGAGCCATCACTGTCAATCTCGTGAGACCATATACACTATGAATAACAGTGATCCCAAGTGTGACTCTGCTATGAGAAGAGCAAGATAATCATTACCTTTCACACCCACCTGTTGGGTGGGTGTGTGAATGATACTTGTATAGTGCGGTGTAGGTATGCTGGTATGTTATTGACAGGTCTGTTGAACGCTGGTATGTTATTGACAGGTCTGTTGAACGCTGGTATGTTATTGACAGTTCTGTTGAACGCTGGTATGTTATTGACAGTTCTGTTGAACGCTGGTATGTTATTGGCAGGTCTGTTGAACACTGGTATGTTAATGACAGGTCTGTTGAACACTGGTATCTTATTGACAGGTCTGTTGAATGCAGGAATGTTATTGACAGGTCTGTTGAACACTGGTATCTTATTGACAGGTCTGTTGAATGCAGGAATGTTATTGACAGGTCTGTTGAACACTGGTATCTTATTGACAGGTCTGTTGAATGCAGGAATGTTATTGACAGGTCTGTTGAACGCAGGAATGTTATTGACAGGTCTGTTGAACGCTGGTATGTTATTGACAGGTCTGTTGAACGCAGGAATGTTATTGACAGGTCTGTTGAACACTGGTATGTCATTGACAGGCCTGTTGAATGCAGGAATGTTATTGACAGGACTATTGAACGCAGGAATGTTATTGAGAGGTCTGTTGTATTTACATGGTAGCCTTGATCTTGTTGAGGTCTGGTCACAGCCTGACATTCACTTCACCATCCAGCGAATTACGGCTCTAGTGTGACACTGAACAAGGAGAGGGTCCACTCAGGACGCCAGGCCAAGAGGTCATGTAATCAGTCTTGCTAATTATTTCTGGCGGTAAACCGCAGGGAAGCTCGACCAAAATAGATTTTTTTTCTTCGGGAAATAAAGTAAACTGGTGAATGGAGCGTCTGGGAGCCATGGGTACCTAGACGCGGTTAAAAGCCGGGTTAAACAAGCCAATGATCCAACAATCTAACTCGTTAAACTATCCACTAATTAACTATCATGCAGTGGCAAGATTGAAGCTCCAAGATAGTAGTCTTCACCTTCATCCTATACTTAACAAGTGGAGCGTCCCACCAAGATGGGAGAGGGAGAGGAGGTTATATCTTGAGGTTATCTTGAGATGATTTCGGGGCTTTTAGTGTCCCCGCGGCCCGGTCCTCCACCAGGCCTCCACCCCCAGGAAGCAGCCCGTGACAGCTGACTAACACCCAGGTACCTATTTTACTGCTAGGTAACAGAGGCATAGGGTGAAAGAAACTGCCCATTGTTTCTCGCAGGCGCCCGGGATCGACCCCGGGACCACAGGATCACAAGTCCAGCATGCTGTCCGCTCGGCCGACCGGCTCTCTTTGAGGAGCACAAATGAGGGGAAATATGAGGAGGTAAATGAGGAGGAACATAAGGAAGATGAAGAAGAGATGAAGAGGAGGAAGAAAAGGCAGCAGTGAAAAGAGCAGCATACCTGGAGAGGGTTTCGATCGTTCTTCCGTTCTCCGAGCCCGCCGCCCGGGGCCAGGCTTGCAGTGAGGAACCTTGCATAAACAAAACAAAATTCAAGGGGAAAAGGGATTGGAGAAAATAAAATATAATTGTGAATAGGCTTCTAGGTGAAGAGGGTGACTGAGGGGGGGAAAAGGAGTATTGTGAGTGAATGGGAGAGAGGGGGGGGGTAGGAAGGGGGGGTAAGGGGGGTAGAGACTATAATGGGTAGAGACGAGGAATTGTGTTAGTGAATTGAATTGTGAATTGTCTTCATATATATTATATATATATATATATATATATATATATATATATATATATATATATATATATATATATATATATATATATATATATATATATATATATATATAGGGGTACCACCTCTGGTGCAAGTGTAGGGACCCATAGCCTCGGAGAAGAAAATAAAGAGTACTCAGAGAAGACCTTGTGGATCCTCACTGAACACTTTGATATTTTCTTCTACCACCCCTATTCTTTTGGTATGTGTGTATATTTATCTAACTTTATTTGAAAATGTCATTACACAAAAAAAGTTACAATATTGATTACATGCAGGGTACAAGGCTGCTTGTCACAAGTTGTACAGCTCTTCCAGCTCCTCAGATGGCGGGCAGGAACCATGGATGCAGTGAGCATTTCCTCTCTGGATTGCCACACTAAGGCGCTGAAAAAGGAAACTGACAGCTCTAGGGTCTCTAGTTGTTTCGATTAGCTTAGACCCCAACTCCTTCAAAAAGCTAGCAGCACTTTTACCCCAGGCACCAAGTGTCTCTGAGGCAATGGGGACAAAATTGCAGTGGTGCTCAAGGTCTCTGTATTTACGTGACTTGGCCGCTTCCCCGTGATTGGCAGCTCCTCCTGCTTGTGTAGCACTGAAGTCAACATAGGTATTGGCTAAAGTTGACACGCAAGTGTAGTCCCACACCAACTGTCTACCATTCTTCCAGGGGTTCACCATGATTCCGTCTGGGTGACCGACAGGCTCATCAGAGTTGCGAGACATTAGGTAACGGGGCTCTCTCTCTGCTGGACAACCGGCTGTGGTAAGGCTTCTCTTAATAATGTCATTGACCTCGCCGTGTCTTAGAAATATTTAATAAGTCCTAGAAATATTTAAAGTTTAGTTTTTATCTTTATTTTTTCCGGACTATAAAATCAATAGCACCTTCCATCCACCTGGGCATTATAGACAGAACTTGAATTCCACATAATTCAACCATCTACTTATACATAACGTTTGTGTATGTATGATGGCACACATAGTTACAAAAAAGTACTATCTAAATAGGAGGATGGGTTGATACATAAAAACACACACACAGCAATGTGCTTTTGTACTTACATATACTCTGTCTCCGAAGATGCTAAATTGAAACCTGCCAAAGCTCCCCAAGTCCATTAAAAGTGTTAAATTACCTTTATTGAGGTAATTTTTTAACGTGCCAAAATCCTTGATCTAGCTAGGCGATGAGTCACAATAACGTGGCTAAAGTATGTTGACCAGACCACACACTAGAAGGTGAAGGGACGACGACGTTTCGGTCCGTCCTGGACCATTCTCAAGTCGATTGTGACTTGAGAATGGTCCAGGACGGACCGAAACGTCGTCGTCCCTTCACCTTCTAAGTGTGTGGTCTGGTCAACATTGATCTAGCTAACTCTTCCACTTTTATTCAGTAGCACACGACCGTCCCCGTCAGGCGCATTGCATTGTGGCCATCACCTGATGGTCCCTCCCAAGGGGCTCCAACTCACGGTCCCTAACTCACGACCCCTATCAGGGGTATTGGCTTCGGGGTTCCCCCTCACCCTCGTCCCTGCGACGAGACCCATCTGCTTCATCCCACCTCCACCGCCTTCGTGGCCTCCGGCAGGAGTACATCAGAAATTCAAGAACAGGATCCCTCCCTCCCTCTCTGTCTAACTTCTCTTTCCCGTTATTCCTTCATCTCTCCCATCGCCCACGGGATGGGTATGGGGTGCATAATAAAGAATTGAATCTCCCATCAGTCTATATCTTTGTCCTTATTTTCCATACAGTTTCGTTGTCCCTTTTAGGTTTCTTTGTCGCCTTTTTCGTATTTTTCTATTGTATTCTTCTCTGTTGCTTCCTTCATCTGTATTGGTCTCTGCTTTTAGTTCACGACGTTCTCTAGCACTGTTCACTCATGTCTCATTGTGTTCTCGAATATCTGTTGTGTGGGTTTTGGTATCGGCGTTCTTTTCGTTCATAATTATTTTCTAATATATATATATATATATATATATGTATATATATATATATATATATATATATATATATATATATATATATATATATATATATATATATATATATATATATATGTGTGTGTGTGTGTGTGTGTGTGTGTGTGTGTTTACTAGTTGTGTTTTTGCGGGGGTTGAGCTTTGCTCTTTCGGCCCGCCTCTCAACTGTCAATCAACTGTTTACTAACTACTTTTTTTTTCCACACCACACACACACACCCCAGGAAGCAGCCCGTGACAGCTGACTAACTCCCAGGTACCTATTTACTGCTAGGTAACAGGGGCACTTAGGGTGAAAGAAACTTTGCCCATTTGTTTCTGCCTCGTGCGGGAATCGAACCCGCGTCACAGAATTACGAGTCCTGCGCGCTATCCACCAGGCTACGAGGCCCCCTTGTGTGTGTGTGTGTGTGTGTGTGTGTGTGTGTGTGTGTGTGTGTGTGTGTGTGTGTGTGTGTGTGTGTGTGTGTGTGTGTGTGTGTGAGTGTGTAGAGAGAGAGAGCTCATGCGGATGCGATGAGAGATGTTTACATAGTCGATAGGGGAGCTTTACTATCTCCTCTATGGATGCGACTCACGTAAATTCTGTTATTTACGATGGACGATACGTTACTAAAGTGTGTTCCTGTGTACAGGCCGGATGAGAATGGGTACTGGAGCCAGGGGTAAATAACTCCTCCCATCTGTTCACCTAGCCCAAACAGGTCGACTCGCCCGTCCATTACATACACCCCTTGAGTTCTCCCACGCTTGACCCATCCACACAGTCTTCCAACACTCACCCATTCACCCACTCACACCCCCCCCCCTTACCCCCCCTACACTCATACACGGAGAAACTCCCCATTTGCAGGGCGCCCCGAGCCATTTCTTAATTAAGTGCATCTCGCCTCACCAATTATGAGAAGCGATACAGGGATAACATTTTCTTTTCCCGTGTACAAGACCAGCTCCTCCTCGCCAGGTTGTCCGTTTGTCTCTTATTCTTCTCCAATGTTTTATTTATCTTCCTCATCAAGCTGCACCTTGGGGCACGAGAAGAAACAGTACTTCAGTCGAGAACTGGACAACCCTCTAAGTATATTACAGACTGTTACAGGACTGTTGTGTAATACGAGAGAATACAGGCCTGGGAGAAGGGAGGAGGGGTATTACAGCCGAACACCCACGTATGAGAGAAGGTGCGGATAAGATCAGGTTGCAGAGGTAACCATTGAAACGAGAGAAGCGAGTACAATATTGCATTCCCACCGCTTTCTTCTGATAGCTGGAGTACGGCTACAGCAAGAGAGGCCCATCTTGGACTCTTTTATTCTTGCCGAGAGATTATTTATGCTACCACGAGCCTACCAAGCACGCAACGTTATATCACCGTCACTGCAATGTTTCAAGAACGCTGTGGCAACGTTGCAATATCATAGTCATCATTATGTCGTAACGTTCTGTGCTTGTTGGACAGTTTATCCAGCCCTGGTAAGGTCTCAATAACATTACGCAATTCAGTCTTGGTCTCCATACTATAGAATGGACATAAATTCTCCTTATAAAACAAAGATAAAAGTTTTCAAAGGAATTCCACATTCTCCAGAAATACGAAGAGTAAATGGTGACAGGATTGAAGTTTTATTAAATGGATCAAAGGGTTTAGCATTGTCAGGAGTCTGTTGGTAACTCTTCAGTCATTTTAAGGTAAGATGCTGGAAACCCAAAGTAGGCAAACACAGCTAGACAACCGCAAGTGGGTAAGCTCAAGTGGGTAAGCTCAAGTGGGTAAGCTGAAGGAGACAAGCGCCACAGGTAAATTCAAATAGATATGGACAGCTCCACAGGCAAGCTGAAACAGGTAAGGACAACTAGAACACTTCCACTAGTAAGTTCAAGCAGGCAAGCACAGCTACATGTGCTGCGTTGGTAAGCTCAAGCTGGTAAGCGACCGGGAACTCCCAACAACAAAACTTACAATTTCGTCAACAATATAACCCATGAAAAAAAGCAAATAAAAGGAAAATAGCGAACGTAAGCAAGTCCCCCCACGAGTATCTCCTCTACTTTTTTTCCATAATCGTAAACAAAAGCCCCGCAAGACTTCTTTTTTAGTTTTGAGAGCAGAATCTCCCTTTTTTCTCCCCCTCAACTTTTTCGTAAGAGATAAGAAAAGGTAATCTTTCCCACCTCTGCAGACACCTCTTGAAAACAAACCACTGAGATAAAATGACTCTAGGTCAATTTACGAGGCTGTCAGCGTTCGGGAGTGCTTGCAGCAACGAGGGAGAGGGAGGGAGATGATGGGAGGGAGGGAGGGAGGGAGACACGGGCTATGGATGGAAATAAAAAGGAAATGTAAGATTCAAGAATGATGAAAGAGGACAACCGTAAACAATAAGATGTGCAGGAGAAAAAGAGAGGATTGAAACGCCGAGGTGGAAACAAGGGATACGAAGAGATCAAGGAGGTGGGTGAGGAGAAGTAGCCAGTACATGAAGAGGAAAAAAAAGTAGTTAGAAGGGAGAGGAAGACAGGAGGACAATTCATATGCACCAAATATACAACAAAATATTAATTTCGGTAAGTTTTGTATGATAGCAGGTGTACACTGTACACTCACTCCTTGTTCTTGTTCAAGTATACTTTATGTACACTCTTTCCTTGCGTTTGTTTGAGAGAGAGAGACCGACAAAGAGACAAACAGATCGACAGAGACAGCAGATAAACACAAAGGCAGAGAGAAAATAAGAGTCGACCAGGGCACTAATGGGTAATATATATATATATATATATATATATATATATATATATATATATATATATATATATATATATATATATATATATATATATATTGGTTAGGTTGGGGTTAGGATCAGGCAATTTAGTACATCCTTTTTATGATGTTGTGGCAACTCAAGAAGACCGGCGTACACACATTTGCATTCTCGTTCACTCTCACACATCTGCTCACTCGCTCCCTCATTTCTTCACTTTTCCAACTACTTTTTTTCATCATTTATTGTATTTTCTCTTTTGCTGTTTTTCTTTACCTGTTTCTGTCGACATATCTTTAATTCTCATTAATGATCTAAAATTCTTTCAAAAAATTTTCCCCAGACAAAAATTCAACCCAAAATATGCGAGGGGAAACATCTAACCAACCTTCCCAAGAGACCATGAGAAGGGGATGGAAAAGAGGGGGAAAATAGGGTAGGATGATAGAAAAAAAGAGGAAACGAAGAGGAAGGGAGAGAGGACGTGAGGGAGGAGAAAATGCAGCACCAGTTCCATGAATAATTCCCCTCATATTTAAGGCAGTGAGGGCTTAGTGCCACAGGAGAGGGGGGGAAATAACCCAAGGGCAAAAACAAAACAAACAAAACGACCTCGGTTGAGATTTGGTCGAGAATCATGTGGGGGAAGATAGTGTCTCTTGGCACTGTGTCGGGGAGAGAGAGAGAGAGAGAGAGAGAGAGAGAGAGAGAGAGAGAGAGAGAGAGAGAGAGAGAGAGAGAGAGAGAGAGAGAGAGAGAGAGAGAGAGAGAGAGAGAGACAGACAGACAGACAGACAGACAGAGAGAATCTGTCCAGGCGAGGCATAAATATAAGCATACACTCCCAAACTTTTCTAGGCTCGTTGGCTGAAGAGTAAAGTACCTGACTGTTCGGATGCTCCCGGGGCTTCGATTCCCGGCTTAACTAAAGAGTATTTATAAGTAAATGCAAATTTATTCATTTATTCTCGATGTTTTTTTGAGGCTGTTGTTGTATTTGTTGACTCTGGCCACTCTATGTGCTGATATCGGTCCAACGACGTACGACGATGCCATGACACCGTCGTACGATACCATAAGACTGACGTACAATACCATGAGACTGGCGTACGATACCATGACACCGACATACGGCTTTAAACACAATTTAGCTGGATATAAAACTGGTACAATGAATATCGTTAGGCTTATTGAGCCCCCCCTTTTCCCTAGGCCAGATACTGACCTTTCCCACGATGCAACCCACGACAGTTGCCTAACTCCCGGGAACCTATTTTCTGCAAGGTGAACAGACGCGTCAGATGAAAGGAAATATATTTCTGCCTAAAGAGTTAATAAAACCTGATTATCCGTTAACTTTAAAGAAATCTTAATATTTAAATAGCTTCACAATCTCGAAAAGGGTGATGATAATCTGGGAATTATTATGGGCCTGCAGTGTATCCTAAATTTGGTGAAGGAATTATCAATACATTTAGGATCATGTTGGGTATATCCCACTTGCGTATATATATATATATATATATATATATATATATATATATATATATATATATATATATATATATATATATATATGCGGAAAATCCACAGAGAAATATGAAATGAGGTGAACGTTTCGGCTTTGTTAAAGCCTTTGTCAACACCAGACTGACTGGTGTTGATATATATATATATATATATATATATATATATATATATATATATATATATATATATATATATTATATATGACCGAAAAAGTAAGATTAATAATTCTAACACGAATTTTCTCGATCTTTCTTATGTTACTTTTCACTGTTGATGGTAATTGAAAAATCAATTCTCCAAAATTCATTGGAGGTTTCGTTGAAGACATCATAAGAAGGAAAGTGAAACGCCATGCAACCTCTGAAGAGACAACTAACACAACACCTATACCCCCTATTAGACTATTTTACAGGAACTTCTTTTCCACAGCTCATAAAACGAAGGAAAGGGTCCTGAAAGATATTGTTAATAGAAACGTTATCCCTACAGACAAAAATCAGAAGATACAACTGACGATTTACTATAAAACCAAAAAAACGGCCAGCCTACTCATAAGAAACTCTCCAGACACAAAGCAGAACGCTTTAAAAGAGACCAACGTCGTCTATGCCTTCAAATGCCCTCTTGGGGACTGTGAGCCTCAAAAAACTCAGTATATAGGCAAGACAACAACATCTCTTTCCAGGCGTTTAACGATGCATAAGCAACAGGGCTCCATTAAGGAACATATAATCTCTTCCCACAACCACACCATCACCAGAGAAATCTTAGCAAACAACACAGAAATCATCGATAGATACAGCGATAGCAGGCGGCTTGACATCTGCGAGGCACTACACATCAAGAAGTCAACACCAGCAATCAACAGCCAATTAATGTACAACTATATTCTACCCACTTCAAGACTCCGCTCCAATATAGAAGCATCAAGAAATATGGGCCAATAGGCCCGCTGCAATTACTTCCATTCTTACCTTCAATACCCATTGTTTCGTGTTCTGTCTTGTGTTGAAAGTTTGTTTTCACCTCATCCAAAACTGTTGTAACATATCACCTCACCCAAATGCAGGTATAAAAAACCGAAGATGTTTAAGCTCTATTCAGTTATAGTTGTGTGTGTGTAAACTAAAGTCTTTGAAAATGTAATAAGTTTTACGAAACGCGCTCAAGTGTCGCGTCAGACTAGAAATAAAAATGAATTTTGGAGAAATGATTTTTCAATTACCATCAACAGTGAAAAGTAACATAAGAAAGATCGAGAAAATTCGTGTTAGAATTATTAATCTTACTTTTTCGGTCATATTTAATAATATATGTCTACAGGAAAGACTGCTACCAAAATATTATATATATATATATATATATATATATATATATATATATATATATATATATATATATATATATATATATATATATATATATATATATATATATACCATGTTGGGGATATCCCAGCTGGATATATGTGTATATGTTTATCAAGCTTCCCAGGAAAAACAAAGACAATTGGGAGCAGATCAAGTTCCCCAAGACAATCACGAGGGTGGAGGCGTGGGTGTGGGGAGAGGGTGGGGGGGGGGGGAATAGTTTATAGGCGTGAGGGGGGGAGGGGGTGGAGGCGTGGGTGGGGGGAGGGGAAATAGGGTGGAGGTTGAGGAGGGTGGAGGCGTAGGTGAGACGAGATGCAAGAAGCACCAAGGCTGATATAACAACAGAAGTGAAGCAGAAGCGAGTGATTCCAAACACACCTGTCTAATTAATCAAAGCCTCCCTCCCTCCCCCTCTCTGTGTGCGAGACCAGCACGTACTAATGCAAACATTACGTTACAAATCTTCTTTGTAAACAAGTGAAATCTATTTATTTTTAGGGTCCAATCGTATAAAATCGGGAAAAAAAGTTATTTGACACAATTAACCCCCCCACCCCCCCTTCTCCCCCAATTTACACACCAAAATTCTGACTGCATCTATCGTCTGAATTCCAACATATCCGGAACCTTTCTCCTCTCTTTTCCCCATACATATATTCCACACTGTCTTTACCTCTCTCCCCACTCTCCTTCCCAGCCTACAAACATGTATGTAAAAAGCTCTTGAATACCTACTTGTATATCTACCAATTTCCTTCACCCATTCCATTATCCACACCTCATAACTGGCTAATTTCATCTTCCGTTGATGAAAGTTAGTAGAATTTATCCACCTTTAGGGTCTATAATATCTATCTGCAATCACCATTACATTACTCTATCAATGAAACTCCGATATCCATCTATAACAACACCAACTACGTCCGAACCCAGATATCCACTGCTATCCACCACAAATACTTAGTTATTCGTTACATTCGTTAAATAAAGGTACTGCGGTTTTACCCACCTGTTGGTACTGCTTGTGGTACACACACACACACACACACACACACACACACACACACACACACACACACACACAAAATACATTTAACTTCAATGTGATTATGGGGAAACAGGATTAAAGGAAAAAAAGGAAATGTTAAATCAAAAGTTAAATCAGGGGTATATGAACCCCTGAGTTGACGTAGAGTTGACGTAGAGTTGACGAGAGACTTGACGAGACTGCTAGGAGAAGTCAAACCCCCGAATGTGAAGGGTTAATCCACATTAATCCACAACAACCATCCCAGAGCGCTACATCCAACTATAAAATACTCTAAACATATCCTCAACTACACTTACTCTCAATATCCACCGACAGTGCCCGTGGCATCCACTTACATGATCCATAACACATTCTCCATCCACCTTAGACATCGCATACATCCTTCAACAACATCTACTCCACTTATCTTCCTCCATGGCCATCCTCCGTACTTCCTTCATCTAGTAATGAATATCCCTTTCTCCCTTATCATCCCAGAATATCCCTTATCATCCCCCCTTTCTCTCTCTCAGTTGCATTTGGTCAATAAAAGGACTAAACAGCTGAGATCAACATATTCCTCTTGATTCTACTTGCCAATTTGCTTTAATTCCTCAATTCGTATTAAATTATTTCCCCTGTCTTCTCTATCTGCCGAGCCACTGAATGGGGGAGAGATTATTATACACACATAAATCTTCTTTCCGGGAAAACATATTACCAGTAAGACAAATGCAAGGGAAGCAGACAGGCAGACTGATAATGAGACACAAGGGTGGAACAGGTAAACAGTTAAGGGGGGGAAACAGTTATACAGAGGCAAACGGGCAAACCAATTAGGCAACATAATTGAGAGATAGGAACGAAGGCGCTCGAGCGTGCGTTGGTGTGTGTGTGTGTGTGTGTGTGTGTGTGTGTGTGTGGCCGCCCGTGTGTGTGTGTACTGCCTCGCAGGCAAGCCAACAACACTCCATTGCAACCCCAACACACAGTTTTCGACAGCGTCAACTTCTAAGGCTAAAACCAGCGCTGACGATTCTCTTGTTGTTGTTTTCGTGTAATGACGCTATAGCTCTGGTTGCATTGTTACAAAGCCCAACAAACGATGATACACGCTCCCGAGTAACAAAATCATGTTAATTAAGTCATTATAGGTAGAATCGTCCTATGAATCTTCTTGATCTGGCACTCCCCTTCCCCCTCCTCCCCCCTGTACCCACTCCTTGTCGTCATCCATCGCAAAGATCTTCTTACTTCTTAAGCTGCAGGCTGAGGACAACTGCTTCATTACCGTAATAGCCTAATTAGCACGCAGACGTGAACCTCGGGACCCTTTATGCCGGGCCCTAGTGGCTTTCCCGCTCTCATTTAGCGCGCGCGCGAGCATCTTTTTTTTCTTGCGTGTGTACTTGCCTACACTCATCTTCATGCTTGAAGGGCGAACTTCGGCTCCTGGGCCCCCGCTATGTGGTCGCCGTTCACATTTTAGATTGAGTCCAGACCCTCTTGTTTCCAATCATATCAGCTGCTGAAACCAATCATATCAGCTGATGAAATGTTTGGAGTCTGCTTTAATCACTTAACCTTTCACCTATTATTCCCCTATGTTACGCTTATTCCAACGAAGAGAAGGGAACTATCATTAAAAAGCGTTGTTGTTGTTGTTACAGATTCAGCTAAGGGGAACAAAAAGTTCCAAGTAGCACGGGCTATGGTGAGCCCGTAATGGACTTACCTGGCACGGGAGAGGGGATGTGGAGAAAGCGCCAAGCCTGTACGATTATATAGCACTTGGAAAGGATAAGGATAAGGGATGGGACGGGGGGGAGGGGAGAAGGAATGGTGCATAACCACTTGGACGGTCGGGGATTGAACGCCGACCTGCATGAAACGAGACCGTCGCTCTTCCGTCCAGCTCATGTGGTAGAACACCATTCTTTTCCCAACCCATCCCAAATCCTTATCCTGATCCTTTAAGTAAGGAAACCACTTACCATCAAATGGAATTAACAACACCGTATTTCCAACTCCCAATTAACCTATTTGCTGGTAAGTGAACAGAAGCATCATCCGAAAGGAAACTTTGCCCAAACGCGTTAGTCTTGTCGTGGATAACATGGTGCATATTTGTGACAGTCCTTGGGTATCTTCCTCCTTGTACATATGATATCTCTCTCTCATCTTCTTTCCAAAGAGTATATTTTGAGTGCATTAAGACAGTTCCAACAATTTGGGTGTTGTCCTATGTGTATGCGAGCTGTATACGTTGTCTGTTTTCCTTCAGACTGGCTAACTAGCGCTTGTGTCGGGATACAACCGTTGCCAATCGTTCTGGTAGTTCTCCCGACTTGAAAAAAGGTGTGTGTGTGTGTGTGTGTGTGTGTGTGTGTGTGTGTGTGTGTGTGTGTGTGTGTGTGTGTGTGTGTGTGTGTGTGTGTGTAATCACCTAGTTGTTCGTGCGGGGGTTGAGCTTCGGCTCTTTGGTCCCGCCTATCAACCGTTAATCAACAGGTGTACAGGTTCCTTCAGGAACCTGTACACCTGTTGATGTGTGAATACACGTGTGTTAGAGAAGTATATATATAGTAGATATACAGAGTAAAAATAGATTGGTTAGAAAGGCGGGGTCAAAGTACTAATAACTCGATTCTGCAGACACAAATAGTAAATACACACACACACACACACACACACACACACACACACACACACACACACACACACACACACACACACACACACACACACACACACGTGAATCTCAATCAAGCAATCCCAGAGGATCAATTAAAAGCATTACTCCGAGGCCATTCATTCAAAGTAAATGAGAAAAAAAACCGTATATACAAATAGACTGTAACTCACCGGCCTACCTTTTTCTGGCAATGCTCATCAACCCTGACAGGTTGAGCAATGGGGCGCAGGAGGCAGACCTCTAGATTAATTCACTGCTTAATACGTAAGAGTGCTCGATAGGTGAATACCACCTGCTGCCCCGCCTAGCTCACCTGGCTAGGTGAACACCGCCCACTCTCCCCCCAGGTGACCAACAACTCTCCTGTGTTGATGACTGGGCTTCCCCTGAACCAGTAGTCGCAGGAGGTCTGCGCAGGAGGCAGACCTCTAGATTAATTCACTGCTTAATACGTAAGAGTGCTCGATAGGTGAATACCACCTGCTGCCCCGCCTAGCTCACCTGGCTAGGTGAACACCACCCACTCTCCCCCCAGGTGACCAACAACTCTCCTGTGTTGATGACTGGGCTTCCCCTGAACCAGTAGTCGCATGCCACATAGTGGAACAACACAGGCCGGTTATAGAGGGGTAAATTCCGTTTATCTCAGGCTGAATCCGTATTATACACATTATACCAATCTTATTTATCAGAACTTAAGTGTTGTTTTGCCTCATTTTATATGGTTTATTAACATTTCTCTTCTCCCCACCCCCTCTTTCTCTCCTTTCTCTCCCTTTTCTCACGTTCTCAATCTCTTCCCTCTCTCCTTTACTGTCTCTCCTCTCCTCGTATTCACTAACTTTACCCGTTTCCCAGCTGTTTGTTTTTCTATGTTGTTATCTTCCTTCCACAGACCCTTCATCATCATTATCATTATCATCATTTTTATTATTTACTTCCTCTATTCTTCCCTCCTTAGTCCATTCTGTTCCTTTGTTTTCCTTTTCACTTTCTTCACCTTGCTCATCATTATTTCTCTGAGCTCTCGCTTCTCCTCAATTTCCTCCTATGTCTTCCCCCTCTTCTCTCCTCTCCCTCTTCGTCTAACTACCTGGCTCCTGATTCTCCCAAATCCCTATTCCTTCGCCTTCCATTCTGTGCAAGTTTTACAGCTCAAGTGAAATTCCTTTATCTACATTACAAAACTGTTTTCCTTTTATCTTTTTCCGGTCCTCGCAATAACAAGCGGAGACACTGTGTTCATTAACCAAATTTCTTTGAGACTCTACAGAGCAGCCAACCATTATCAGCTCTTAATTGCTATTCTCTCTCTCTTTATCTCTCTCTCTCCCCTTCCTGTGTCTTCGCGCTTGGCTTCTCTTTACCCACCATTTTACTACTGGTTGTTGACCAGACCACACACTAGAAGGTGAAGGGACGACTACGTTTCGGTCCGTCCTGGACCATTCTCAAGTCGATTGTGTAAGGTAGTCGTCCCTTCACCTTCTAGTGTGTGGTCTGGTCAACATACTTTAGCCCACATTATTGTGACTCATCGCCTACTCCTGGTGTTCTGTTGTTTAGATATGTCTTCTGTTATCGTCTCAATCAACTTTTGTCTAAAATTGATCTTACCTCTAATCTTCTGTCTTTTCTCTCAGTGTTATCTTTCTTCTGTCTGAAGCTCACGTCACTGTCTAGCGCTGACTCTCCTTATAACCAGTAGTATTTCCTATATATTTATGTTTCATTTCAGCAGACCTACTACAACTTATCTACTCGTCTATCTGTCTACACTGTGTCTACCTATGTCTAAATTGTGTCTACCTATGTCTAAATTGTGTCTACCTATGTTTACGCTGTGTCTTCCATTGTCGACACTGTTCCTCTCAATCTTTCTTAACTCACACCAACTGTCCATCCTCCCCATCCCATCCAACAAATAAAATAGTCACCTCGACTTCATCATGTTAATGGTGCAACAAAACCCCCCTAACGTAGCAACAAACTACATTAGTTAGCAACTAACTACGCCTCCACACAAATGATAATTCACCATCACTTAAACTGCTCCTCGTCCACACCATTACCGGCCTCGTTAACAAAGCCTAAAACATACCAGTGATACTACGACTAAACTCACACCAGAGCAGACACGCCACGTCGATGTTATATAACTTGTGACAATGACACGTCACAAATTATACAAATGACAAATTATACCTGCATCATTTACAGAACGGCAGGTATTCAGATGCATCACTAGGTCAGCATTCTTACAGAGACTCGTAAGACAATAACGCCGGACATTTAATACTGGTGTCCATCAAAGGCTGGTGTACAAGATGCTGGAACCACTGGGAAGACACTAAAATAGGGTAAGGGAATACCTGAAGGACAGAAAACAAAGTGTCACCATCAGAGAAGGTGTTTCGTGCTGGATGAATGTGAAGAGTGGGGGGGGGGGGGTTCCCTAGGATTCGGTCCTGGGTCTACTACTGAGAAATGTAAACACCGACGACTGCTTTAAGTTACAGGAAGGCCACGACGAACTCCAGGTGTGGAAAAAATATGTGGTTGCTAGAATTGAACACTAACAAATGTAAATTAATGAACATGGGAGAATGAAAAAGGAGATCCAGGAGGTAACTATACAGTAAGGAGGAAAAACAGCTATGGAAATCGATAAGGGAAAATATTTGAGAGTGGATACATTTCAAACACACTCCCAGAGGCACACACCTAACCAGGGTAACATTGGCTACATATGGGAAGCTTGCAAATATTAGAACGATTTGTATACATTTATATCAGGATACTTTCAAGGTAATCTACACAGCTTATCTTAGACTAACGGAATACGCAGCACAGAATGTACACCTTGTGGAGCATAAAATCAAAATTTAAAAAATACAAAGGTTTGTAACAAGATTAGTGCCAGAGCTAAGAAGGTCAAGCTATGGCGATAGGTTAAGGATCACAACCTTACAGAAGAAAATGAGGTGATATGATCACAACATACAAAATACTGACTGGAATACACAAGGTGGAGAATGACAGCTTCTTTAAATTGAGGTAACGTAGAACAAGAGAACACAGAGAGAAGCTGGAAACACAAATGGGCCGAAGAAATGATAGGAAATACCCCTTACCCTATACAGACGGTCAACAAGTAGAGCGCACCGAAATAAGTTGTGGAAGCCACCTCCATCCACAACTTTAAGGCCAGATTCAACAAAAAACTGAAACGCTAGAATAGTTAAAGTCTAATGCAACAGGTACAATAAGGCCAGCAGGTGGGACATAAAGAGTTAGACTTTGTTCCCCCAGTTACTAATAGGTAAGCACCACTACCACTACCTTAAAAAAAAAAAAACTACCACCCCCCCACCACCACCATCCCCACCCCCACCACCGTCACCCCCACCATCACCACCATCCCCATCACCCCCACCACCGTCACCGCCACCACCCTCACCGCTACCACCCCCACCACCACCACCCTCCGCCTCTCTCCTGGGAAGACGTATTATCTCTCACTCTCCATTGTCTCCTCAGTGTTCCTCGTTAGCACGGAACGATCTCTCCTGTCTGTCTTCTGGCTCCGACATTGACGTCAAGTTTTTTTTTCTCTCTCCTCTTGTGCCTGCTTCTGTTTTATGCCTTGTCTGTCGGCGCACCACTGTACTCACCTAGTTGTACTCACCTAGTGGTGCTTGCGGGGTTTTGAGCTTTGGCTCTTTGGTCCCGCCTCTCAATTGTCAATCAATTGGTGTACAGATTCCTGAGCCTACTGGGTTCTATCAAATATACATTTGAAACTGTATGGAGTCAGCCTCCACCACATCAATGCCTAATGCATTCCATTTGTTAACTACTCTTGACACTGAAAAAAGTCTTTCTAACGTCTCTGTAGCTCATCTGGGTACTAAGTTTCCACCTGTGTCCCCTTGTTCGTGTTCCACCCGTGCTAAAGAGTTTATCTTTGTCCACCCTGTCAATTCCCCTGAGAATTTTGTAGGTGGTTATCCTGTCTCCCCTTACCCTTCTGTTTTCCAAGGACATGAGGGTCAGTTCCCTTAGCCTTTCCTCGTAGCTATTACCTCTCAGTTCCGGGACTAGTCTGGTGGCACACCTCTGAATCTTCTGTAACTTTGTCTTGTGTTTAACTAGGTATGAACTACAGGCTGGAGCAACATATTCCAGGACTGGAATATGACGTCTAACATAGGTGGTATACAGGGTCCTGAACGATTCCTTACACAAGTTTCTAAAGGCATCCTTTCTTTCCTTTCACAAGTTCCTAAACTTCCTTTCACAAGTTTTCATAACAAGTTCTTATGGTGGCCAATCTAGCATATGCCGCTGATGATATCCTTTTGATGTAGGCTTCTGGGGACAGGTTCGGTGTGATATCAACCCCCAGATATTTCTATTTGACTCTTGCAGGATTTCACCTCCCAGATGGTACCTGGTGTTCAGTTTTCTGCTCCCTTCGCCTGATGTGGTGTTCCCATAGTGCAGCAAATGGAACTTATTGTCAATAAACATATTATTTTCTATGGCTCATTGAAAGACATGATTTACATAAGTTTGAAGGTTTGATGTGTCCTATGTATTGTCCACCCTTATAAAGCGCCTAGTGTCATCTGCAAAGGTTGATACGGAACGTAAGGTTTGGTGGTTTATTTGTGTTGATAAGTGTTTGTATTTCAACCAATCCTCACGATTGGTTGAAATACAAACCAGTAAAGGACCAGCCAAGAGCACAGCAGCTCCTCCAAACTGTGGCCAATCTCAAAACAGCACTCATAAATTTTTACGTACTCAAAATTTATACTTTTTAAATATAAAAGTTTTATATTTAATATTATAATTTATGTTGAATTAGGTCTTACTGGCACTTATTTTGCAACACCTGACTGAAGCATTATTGGAGATGCGATTCGAACATTGAGCTGTGACTCATGTTTAATGAGTTTTTCATTCATAAACAGGGGATTAATGCGTGGATTAACGAACATTTGGTAAATGTTTTGATGGGAAGAAGTTGTATTTACAGTACGTCACACGTCAGGCTGCGAACAGCCGCGTCCAAAAGCCTTGTTAACAAGACCACCAACCAGAAGGCCTGGTTAGAGACAGGGCCGCGAGGACGTTGATACTCTGAATCATTGCAACGTAAGGTACCTTTCACTGAAAATGGGAAGCGAGCGAGTACTGTTCCTGAAAAGTAAATCCACGAACAGTGACGACCAGTGTTTGTGGATTACAAACACTACAAACAGGAGTTAACTAATTTTGAACAAAGTTCCTTCATAAGAGCGCTATGCTTACTTCAAATGTTCCAGCACAAACATGATGTAAATACAAATAATTGAAAACAGAGCCAAAAGACTTAACCTACCCTTGCCCCGACTGTACACAATTAAAAATATAAAACAATATTAATTAATATTCCAGAAAATTCAGTTTTTATTACTTCTGAAAAATAATTACGAATACGCCGATGGGGAGGACTGCAGCAAACCCTGGACGACCTCAGGATGGGCAACAGTTTTTTTTCTCTCGTGTTTTTGCTTGGCTTCGAAAACATCTTGGAACCACGAAGCCGTCTCGAGAATGGTTTTTTTTTATGATATTTGATTTTGTTTTTTCAGATCATTCTTTGTACCTTGTGCTGTTTCAACAGATGTTAGCGGGCAAAAAAAGTGGTCTCACGTCTATAAAGCAAAGCCAAGCCTCAACAAACATACTAAATTTTACTTGCCCTATTCTGAAATTGGACTATTAAACGCCAGAACTAAGCGTTACCTTGCGCGCGCCGTCAGCAAACTACACAGATGAAAATCCAGGTGTACAGGAAAAAAAATATTTAAATCTAATCCAGAGGTGGTACCTCTGGATTAGAGGTACCACCTCCAATCACCACCTCTGGTGCAACACTTGCATCAGAGGTGGTACCCCTTCTAGGAATCTAATCTATTTAAATCTATCTTCATTAAAAAGATATTTATATAAGAGACACCCATTTAGAATTTAAAGTATTCTATGCAATTATGGGCTCACTATAAATCCGTACTACATGGAAATTTTGTTCGGAGTAGCTGAATCTTGAACAACAAAAACCGTGTTTGCAATTAAACCCAGAATACGCGAGATAACATACAAACTTCCGACATAACGAAGATATCGAGCGTGTAAGATGATAAGGAAGAGAACAGAGTATCTGTGCTAAGGGAGTGTCTTCGGAAATATACTAAGAGAAAGCCCTTACCCAGTATGCCTATATATATATAGCACCTTGAAGGGTTATGAGAACAAGATAGGAGTTGGGATAAGAGGAAGGAGTGAAGGAACAGTGCCCAACCGGCATGGACCATCGGGAATCGAACGCCAATCCTGTAAGAAGTAAGCCTGTCGCTCTACCGACCGGTCCAGGTGGTTGGATGTGCTTTGAGGCAATAGCATAAACTTCATCGAACAGGGGCACAAAACTCATGAGGGAAATTATCTCGAATCGCTAATAATATATAATTATATAATATATAATTATATAATACGTCGAAATATGTACTATGGTCCTCATCGTTACTATAAGTACTACCAAAACACGAGGATGGGCTGGTGTGTGTGTATTTACTATTTGTAAATACACACACACACACACACACACACACACACACACACACACACACACACACACACACACACACACACACACACACACACACACACATACACAGTTAGTAGTTAGTAACGCCAGTTAGTAGGCATAGAGCTTTTGTGTGTGTGTGTGTGTGTGTGTGTGTGTGTGTGTGTGTGTGTGTACTCACCTAATTGTACTCACCTAACTGTGCTTGCGGGGGTTGAGCTCTGGCTCTTTGGTCCCGCCTCTCAATCGTCAATCAACTGGTGTACAGATTCCTGAGCCTACTGGGCTCTATCATATCTACATTTGAAACTGTGTATGGAGTCAGCCTCCACCACATCACTTCCTAGTGCATTCCATTTACTAACTACTCTGACACTGAAAAAGTTCTTTCTAACGTCTCTGTGGCTCATTTGGGTACTCAGCTTCCACCTGTGTCCCCTTGTTCGCGTCCCACCAGTGTTGAAAAGTTCATCCTTGTTTACACGGTCGATTCTCCTGAGGATTTTGTAGGTTGTGATCATGTCCCCCCTAACTCTTCTGTCTTCCAGTGTCGTATGGTGCATTTCCCGCAGCCTTTCCTCATAACTCATGCCTCTTAGTTCTGGGACTAGTCTAGTAGCATACCTTTGGACTTTTTCCAGCTTCGTCTTGTGCTTGACAAGGTACGGGCTCCATGCTGGGGCCGCATACTCCAGGATTGGTCTTACATATGTGGTGTACAAGATTCTGAATGATTCCTTACACAGGTTCCTGAACGCCGTTCTGACGTGTGTGTGTGTGTGTGTGTGTGTGTGTGTGTGTGTGTGTGTGTGTGTGTGTGTGTGTGTGTGTGTGTGTGTGTGTGTGTGTGTGTGTATTCACCTAGTTGTTCTTGCGGGGTTGAGCTCTGCTCTTTCGGTCCGCCTCTCAACTGTCAATCAATTATAACTATTGACTAATTTTTTGTCCCCACCCCCACACACACCCAGGAAGCAGCTCCGTAACAGCTGTTACCTATTTACTGCTAGGTAACAGGGGCATCAGGGTGGAAGAAACTTTGCCCATTTGTTTCTGCCTGGTCCGGGAATCGAACTCGGGCCACAGAATTACGAGCTCTGCGCGCTGTCCGCTCAGCTACCAGTCCCCCACGAGTAGTGCGTCGTGTGTGTGTCAATTAAGCCAACTAATGATTATCACCAATTGCAGCCTAAAACAGCTGCTTAACTTCCAAGTACCTATTTACTTTTAGGTGAACGGAGGCATCAGGTGAAAGAATACGTTGTTCAAATGCTTCCGTCTTGCCACCACGAGGATTAACCCCGCGATCCTATTTTGAGAGACATAACGTAACCCGCAGATACGCAAAGGATCAGCCGCCCGAAATACCCCCCACCCACAAACCCAAAATTTCTCCACCCAAACCGTTCATCATTCCTCTCCCCCGGCCCGCCCAACTCTCTCTCTCTCTCTCTCTCTCTCTTTACCCAACACACACTTCTATATTCCAGCTCCCGAGTCCCCCGCTCTAGCAACACCAAGGTTCCACTCATTTATTCAGCTAGACCAAAATACACGACCCGAGTCCCCTTCTAAATACTGTCACGCCTGATTTTCTAACCTGTCCCCCTCGAATTTTTGACCTCATGCCCCACCTACTACATCTGACTGCGTCTTTGTGACTGTCTTTCTGCTTCTGTGTTCGCCCAGATGTGCTCTCAGTGTCGAGTCTCAGCTCCGGAGCCCGCCTTTTGAATATTTTATAGTTATAATAATAAATAAATGTTTATTCAGGTAAGGTACATACATACAATAGGTTTTACAAAAATTGATAGATTTATAGATAGAGCTAGTACATATAGATAGAGTAGTAGAGGTAGTACATATAGATAGAGTAGTAGAGGTAGTACATATAGATAGAGTAGTAGAGGTAGTACATATAGATAGAGTTGTTACACAGGTGGCTAGAGGAGCAGACGCCTTTTGACTCCAGTTAGTTGGCTCAGAGTTTTCTATTCCCACAGCTTATGGTCAAATTTACCTTACCAGCTTTCCCATAGAACACGAACCGCCAATCGGTTAACAACCAAGTACTCAATTACTGCTCGGTGAACAGAAAAGGATTGGTGCCAAGTCAATCCTCCATGGCCAGGATTCAAGCCCAGACCAATTCGCTAGCGAGTCGCGAGGGGGAGTGTTGTCCCCGTGCGTGATGAGTGATGAATGCCATTACTCTGTCCCTCTTTGATTTTGTTATATTTATATGTAAAATTGTGAACTGAGTTACCTTCCTTCACTTCTTTAACAAAAGTAATATTACTTATTTACAACTTTTAGAGTAAAAATTAAAGTAAGCCCCACCACCGCTGCCTTCCCTCCAGCCTCACCATCGCTGCCTTCCCTCCATCCTCACCATCGCTGCCTTCCCTCCATCCTCACCATCGCTGCCTTCCCTCCAGCCCCACCACCGCTGCCTTCCCTCCAGCCTCACCATCGCTGCCTTCCCTCCAGCCTCACCACCGCTGCCTTCCCTCCAGCCTCACCATCGCTGCCTTCCCTCCAGCCCCACCACCGCTGCCTTCCCTCCAGCCTCACCATCGCTGCCTTCCCTCCAGCCTCACCACCGCTGCCTTCCCTCCAGCCTCACCATCGCTGCCTTCCCTCCAGCCCCACCACCGCTGCCTTCCCTCCAGCCCCACCATCGCTGCCTTCCCTCCAGCCTCACCATCGCTGCCTTCCCTCCAGCCCCACCACCGCTGCCTTCCCTCCAGCCTCACCATCGCTGCCTTCCCTCCAGCCCCACCACCGCTGCCTTCCCCCCAGCCTCACCACCGCTGCCTTCCCTCCAGCCCCACCACCGCTGCCTTCCCTCAAGCCCCACCACCGCTGCCTTCCCTCAAGCCTGACCCTTCTACTAATTATTCAAGATCCTTGTCTAAATTGAGCAGCAGACCAGGGGACTCCGTAAAAACCATGACGGCGACATTCCTCGCCACCGCGGTCGACAAATCACCGCAGACCGCGAGTGGGCGCTCGCTGGTCCGCGAGTGGGCGCTCGCTGGACCGCGAGTGGGCGCTCACTGGACCGCGAGTGGGCGCTCGCTGGACCGCGAGTGGGCGTTCGCTGGACCGCGAGTGGGCGCTCGCTGGACCGCGAGTGGGCGCTCGCTGGACCGCGAGTGGGCGTTCGCTGGACCGCGAGTGGGCGCTCGCTGGACCGCGAGTGGGCGCTCGCTGGACCGCGAGTGGGCGCTCGCTGGACCGCGAGTGCGCGCTCGCTGGTCCGTCAGCGTCGAGATGGACAATTGGCAAACTCTGCAGAATGTCTGCCGGTTTTAAAATATGCATTCAAGCTTAAAGCAGATACTCTACTTGTAAATTCTGGAGTGTTTACATACGTGCGGACAAGCATACATCCTACTGCTTGTGTTTGTTGATGAATAGATGCACATGCGTGTGAGTGCATTTACTGCTTTTGTTAACTATTTGCGCCTGCAGGATCGAGCTGGTAGCTCCTGGGATCCCGACTTTCTAGTCGTTGGTTGTCTCGTGTACCGAGTTCTGACCTCTCCTCTATCATATCTACTACAAATATTTTTTTCTCTCACACGCGCACAAACACTAACTGTCACACACACACACACACACACACACACACACACACACACACAGGAAGCGGCCCACACACACACACACACAGAGGAAGCGGTCCACACACACAGAGGAAGTTAGAACAGCTGTCTAACTCCCAGGTACCTATTTACTGCTAGGTAATAGGGGCATCAGGGTGAAAGAAACTCTGCCCATTTTTGTTTCCGCCGGCGCCGGGAATCGAACCCGAGACCACAGAACTATGTATCCAGCGTTCTGTCCTCTCAACCACCAGCGCCCAGGTGTGTGTGTGTGTGTGTGTGTGTGTGTGTGTGTGTATGTGTATGTGTATGTGTGTGTGTGTGTGTGTGTGTGTGTGTGTGTGTGTGTGTGTGTGTGTGTGTGTGCGTGCGCGCGCGCACATGCACCACAAGCCTGGTGATTCTCTCTCGTAACCTCTTCTGTTCAGAGAGGAGACGCAATAATGGCCAGAAACAGTAATTGTGTGTTTCCAGCAAACATATGTCGTACACAACGAAGGTTTTCTATTTCCTGCTTCTCGTGAACTCCAAGCCCCCCTCCTCTCTCTCTCTCTCTCTCTCTCAGGTCATATATGTTTGTATTTTTCAATTTCTAAACCTTATATCCTCCCCTCTTTCCGATCCCTGATTCTTGGCACCCATAAACCCCGAGACACATTCAAATTTACTGAGGTCTTCAGGGCTCCTTCCCCAATATTTACTGTCAATGCCAAGTTTCTTAATCTTTGGCGTTCATTGTGCCAAGTCAGTTTTCAAAAGACTACCCAATACCCCCATCGGTCGCCTACTTACAAGAAAATGTAATTATATATACATATTAATGGTTTATATATATATATATATATATATATATATATATATATATATATATATATATATATATATATATATATATACCAATGACTCAATACGTCATTACTTTTCTCCTTCCTCATAGTAAACCCATTCTACTTTCTCACTTTCACCCATTCCTTTCTCCCTCACTTTCACCCATTTCTCTCTCCATCGCATTCACCAATTCCTATCTTATTATTCATCTAACCCATTCATTTTCCTTAGAGCATTGCAAATTTTCTGCCTATCACCCCATTCCTCTCCCCATTCTCTCATTCTCCCCTGTTCACCCAGGTCACCCCTACGTTACCATATCACAATTTTGTGACTGTCATAACTCCTGCCTTCGCGTGCTAATTGTTGTCATTCCTTCAGCTATTTTTCTTGCTTCTGGCGAAAGATCACCTGAGGACCACTTCCGCTGCCCCTCCACCTTGCCTGGGGACCTCTCACAAATACCCCTTAGATTTACTCCGTCCATCGCTTCCCCACCTCCCCACTCCTCGTCGTTCTTCTCTGGCTTCCCCCCTACCCTTCATCTCAAGATTTAACTGTCAATCGTAGGGAAAGTGAGAGTGAAGAGGCAGAGGAGGGACGCTGGGAACTGGAGAAGAGGAGAAAAGGAAGGGGGGAAAGGAATGGATAAGGAAAGATAAAAAGGGATGAAAGATAGAATGATAGAATGCAAAAAGAGAAACTAGCATCGCTAGATAAAGTTCGATTCTCACACGTCTGATGTTCACTGATGGCCTAAAAGGCATTCACGAGTGATCTTCCATGCATTTATGGTCCGAGATCGGTGTCTCCTGGTAACCGGATTTCCCTCAAGGATCCATCCAGCGTAGCTCTAGCGCCATCCATCCTTCATGGTACTATCCCTCCCTCCTTAGAGTACCGTTCTGGGAAGACCACGCTCTATATAATACCTGTCACTTTCGCCTTCCTTTCTTGCCCGTCTTGCTTTTCTGTACCCGGTGCGGGGTTTTATTTATATTTTGGTATCTTTTCTGACGTTCCGGGTTCTTTGTCGTATCTGCTCTTGGAGTTGTAGGTGATGGTTGGTGTTTGTTGTAGTGGTGGTGATGGTGGTGCTGCAGGTGGTGATGGTGGTGCTGCAGGTGGTGATGGTGGTGCTACAGGTGGTGATGGTGGTGCTGCAGGTGGTGATGGTGGTGCTTCAGGAGATGGTGTTCTAGACTTGTGCTCCGGGGCTCAATTCCTCACCATACAAATACCTCGACATGGAACACTAATTGTAAAAAGTTGGGGGAGGAGGAGAGGGGGGCGGAGGTAGAGAGAGGCAGGGATTACGGAAAAAAAAGAGTGGAAGAGCTAACATAAGAGGAAGACCAGGAGTCCAGGGAATGGTAAAGGAGAAAAGTAAGAGGATGAGGGGAAATACAAGGAAGGTGGTAAGAGATGGGATGAAAAAAATACAGATATTGGAACGAGGAAAAAAAATTACAGGGGAATAGAGGAAAGTGAGAAAAAGATAGAGGAAAAAGTTAAATGAAAAAAAAAATGTAATTTTGAGGATGCTACGAAAATATAAAAGGAAGGAGATGAGAGGAGGAGGAGGAAGATTAACAAAATATATGAAGGGGAAAGAAAAGAGAATGAAAATAGGAGAGAGAGAGAAAACAGAGAAGAGAGAGAGGTGAGTGGAAGCCAATTCCCCTCAATTCTGTTGAAGAAGAACCGCGCTATATTTCACTTCCCACTCATAAGTCATCTCTTCTGTTCCCCTCGCTCGTGGCACTTGCTGACTCCTGCTGACCAGATTGGTTACGAGGGGAGAGGACGAGGCCAGGGAGAAGAGGAAGAGGGGAGAGAGGATGGGAAGAGAGGAAGGGAAGAGAGGGCAGAGGACAGGAAGAGAAGAAGACCCAAGAGGAAAGAGCTGGAGGATGGTGAAGGTATAAGAATGAGATGTTGGAGAAGAAAAGAATTAGAGAGGAAGCAAAGTGTCACAGATTGAATACCTTGAGGTCAGACTATTGGCGGTCACATTTAACACAATAAATGTGTCTTGGTTAATTTACATACAACGAGAGACAAGTCACACAGGATATTGGTGGCCCCAGACAGTCGGCCCTAAGCAATTATATAATCACATCTTTCGATATTTAATGTTCACAGGTAGAGTAGGGGTCAGGTCGTGTGATGTGACCTCGCTCTCTGCTAAGCTGATAATTGCAGACGGGTTTCTGTGTTGTGTTCCTTGAAACAAGCCACTGTTTAGGTGTGGTAGGTAGATAACCAGAGGCTATATTCTGGTAAGCGGACCTTACCTTGAGGTTACCTTGAGGTTACCTTGAGGTGCTTCCGGGGCTTAGCGTCCCCGCGGCCCGGTCGTCGACCAGGCCTCCTGGTTGCCGGACTGATCAACCAGGTTCCCGGTTGATTATAGTTCCCGGTTTCCTTAGCTCCCGGTTCCCCCATAAATACCCGTGGAACTGTACATTTGAGACATTGAGCAGGACAGCGATAAGATGGATCGCTTGTCGAGAGGTTCCAGTGGCCAAACTGGGGTTCCCAAGCCGGGTGAGGGGACTGTCAGCTGCGCCGCCACCCTCCTCTACAAAGTCTCAGAGACTTTGGTGAGTAAACTGTAAGGTTGTCATACATTGTGTTTTCCAACTTATGTATTGTGTGATTTTCAGGGGCAGTCAGCAATAGTTGCTTTCAATTTCTTGTGTGGTGACTAATTCTGAATTAATGTTGATATTTGAACATCAAGTGAATGGTTGAATTATGATACCCCTAGAGTAACTATATTATTGAATAATTATCTTTTTATATTGTCTTTAATTCTGATCCCTAGACCTTGGATTTTCTATATGTTGAAAGCTAGAGTGGAGAGCATTCTGAAGTTTACTGCTTTATGATTATAACTTAAAGATTCATGGTTATACGAGTTATATTCGTACAGTGGTTACGTGATAACATCAGATAATATTATTGTGCTGACAAGTTCCATTCTCTGTCTTATAATTAATGGATGTATGGTGGCAGCATTTTCTTCACTAGTTTCTACTCTTCTACTTTGCTTTCTAACACTTTCCTACTTTATCTCATTCTTTCTCTCATATTCTAAACTTTCCCTTTCCCCCCTTGACCACTCTTCCCCCCTATTCCCTTCCACCTCTCTACCTCCTACACCCTATGAGCTTTTTCGTTTGTTCATTTCCGATGTTACACAAAGATTGAACACCGTGGGGTCGTAGACTGAACACCGTGACGGGCCACAGTGAACACCGTGCCGGGCCACAGTGAACACCGTGCCGGGCCACAGTGAACACCGTGCCGGGCCACAGTGAACACCGTGCTGGGCCACAGTGAACACCGTGCCGGGCCACAGTGAACACCGTCACATTTACTCTATAACACCGTGTTATATTCTGATACACCCGAAGAACATTAACAACCCCAATGAAGATATTAATATGTACATTACATACCTCTTGCCCCTTCAGGAGGTTGCCTGAGGCTCGACCAGATTGGCCAACTCAGGACTCCTAACAGTTACGTACCTTGAACGATGAGACGCACAGGCAGCTGCGTGTCGTCGCGGTTGTTCACACGACAGACGTACACGCCGGAGTCTGAAGCCAGCACTGGCCGGAAGGAGAGGCTGAAGGTGTCGGAAGCCAGCGACATCCGCGAGTCGTGATGGAACAGCGTCACCGACTCCGACCGGTACTCCACCAGGCTCACCTCCTGGTGCGATACTGGGTCGCCAGGAAGCTGTAGAGGGGGTCAAGACGTTCATTAGGTCATAGGTCATTGGGTGGAGTTCAAATGGGTTGTGTGTATTCACCTAATTGTGCTTGCGGGGGTTGAGCTTTGCTCTTGTGGCCCGCCTCTCAACTGTCAATCAATTGTTACTAAATAGAAACTATTTTTTCACACACACACACACACCAGGAAGCAGCTCCGTAACAGCTGACTAACTCCCAGGTACCTATTTACTGCTAGGTAACAGGGGCACATTCAAGGTGAAAGAAACTTTGCCCATTTGTTTCTGCCTGGTCCAGGAATCGAACCCGGGCCACAAAATTACGAGTCCTGCACGCTGTCCATTCAGCAACCAGACCCCTGTACTCACCTAGTTGTACTCACCTAGTTGTACTCACCTAGTTGTGCTTGCGGGGGATGAGCTCTGGCTCTTTGGTCCCGCCTCTCAACCGTCAATCAACAGGTGTACAGGTTCCTGAGCCTATTGGGCTCTATCATGGGTACCTGTGTGTGTGTGTGTGTGTGTGTGTGTGTGTGTGTGTGTGTGTGTGTGTGTGTGTGTGTGTGTGTGTGTGTGTGTGTGTGTGTGTGTGATTTAATATTTGTCGGCAGAATAGAGTCATTAACTCTTGTCATTATTATCATAATAGAGTCATTAACTCAATTAACCGCCTTTCTAACTAATCTATTTTTCCTCTATTATGTCTACTACAGATATTCCTCTGTAACACACGCGAACACACACATCCCTAGGAAACAGCCCGTAGCAGCTGTCTAACTCCCAGGTACCTATTTACTGCTAGGTAAACAGTCGCATCAGGATGAAAGAAACTCTGCCCATTTTAACAAATCCACAAAGGCCGTAATGAGGGTTCGAACCTACGAACGGGATGTTCCCAGGTGCGCCTTAGTCAACTGTGCCACGACATAGTTAGCTATTGGTTAACTATTTCACACTATTGCGATTTCTGTGTGTATCTGCCCATTTGTTACCACCTCGGTCGTGAATCGAACCCGGGCCCTTAGGACTACGACTCCCGACCCCTGTCCACTCAGCCGCGAGGCCTGTGTATGTGTGTGCGCGCACTTGTATTCACCTAGTTGTGCTTGCGGGGGGGTTGAGCTCTGCTCTTTCGGACCGCCTCTCAACTCTCAATCAACTGTTACTAACTACTATTTTTCACACACACACACACACACACACACACACACACACACACACACACACACACACACACACACACACACCTACAAAATCCTCAGGGGAATCGACCCGGTAAACAAGGATGAACTATTCAACACTGGAGGGACGCGAACAAGGGGACACAGGTGGAAGCTGAGTACCCAAATGAGCCACAGAGACATTAGAAAGAACTTTTTCAGTGTCAGAGTAGTTAGTAAATGGAATGCACTAGGAAGTGATGTGGTGAAGGCTGACTCCATACACAGTTTCAAATGTAGATATGATAGAGCCCAGTAGGCTCAGGAATCTGTACACCAGTTGATTGACGGTTGAGAGGCGGGACCAAAGAGCCAGAGCTCAACCCCCGCAAGCACAATTAGGTGAGTACAATTGGGTGAGTACACACACACACAGGAAGCAGCCTGTAAGAGCTGTCTAACTCCCAGGTACCTATTTACTGCTAGGTAACAGAGGCATCTGGGTGAAAGAAACTCTGCCCATTGGTTCTCGCCGGCACCGGGAATCGAACCCGGACCACAGTATTACGTGTCCAACGTGCAGTCCACTCAGCCACCGGCCCCTGTATGCGTGTGCGTTCGTGTGTGCGTATGTGTGTAAAATTATAGGGAGGAAATGAGCAGAACGAATTGCAGTATGATTTGGGAGATGAACTTTAAAAGTCAAAAGGATTGTTTAATGAGCTGATTTGCGGTTTGGACGTCCAGAGGTAAAGTAATAGATCAGATAATCAACTGATTAAACGATGACATTGATGGATCAAGATAAAAGGTCAGGAGGTAATTAGGCTCAAGAGCTGGGGGTCAAAGGTCAAGAAATAGGTCAAAGTGACCTATTTCACTTGGATTTCACTAGTGACCTGACCAAAAAAAAAAACTCGCACTGAAGGAGCAACAGCTGCGTGTAAATTGAATGTGACATAAATCGATTTATTTTGTAAAACTCTGATTTTGATAACGCAAATTTAAGAAACATTAGTGAGGTAATATAAATCCCCCCTCCCCCCCCCCCATATATACATACACACACTGATGATAGAGCCCAGTGGGCTCAGGAATCTGTACATCAGTTGTTTGGTGGTTGAGAGGTGGTACCAAAGAGACAAAGCTCAACCCCCGCAAGCACAACTAGGTGAGTACAACTAGGTGAGTACAACTAGATGAGTATACACACACACACACACACACACACACACACACACACACACACACACATACACCCCCCCCCCCACACACACACACACACACACACATACACCCCCCCCCCACACACACACACACACACACATACACCCCCCCCCACACACACACACATACACCCCCCCCCCCACACACACACACACACACACACACACACACATACACCCCCCCCCACACACACACACACACACATACAAATACAAAAATGCCCAAACAAAGGAAAAGTTGATAGTCACTTAAAACACATAATTAATAGAAATTTAAACTTTGCCGACATATGGCCAGATAATAAGCTTTAGAGATAAAACTATCAGAAGCCTATCAGAAACTCTATCAGGGGGCGGCAGAGCTCAAGAGGACAGGGCGATCAGTACGTAGAGAGACTATTATCTCTGACCGGGGTCCATGAGACAGCCGGGTCCCTGGAGCTAAGTTCTCTGGGCAGAGTCAATTTTGGACAAGCTGTCTGACTTGTATTCTTGTGTCAGTATAATACATTTTCACTACTGCATATTATGACTCTTATGCGTTTGAAAATATGTCACTGCTTTGTGTAGTGTGGGTCGGTAACTCACTAACCTCCGTTTTATTTATCTCTTCCTTCGAGACGTTTCTAATTCCTGGGATTAACTTTGTTATCCTATGTACTCGTTCACGTCAAGTTTATGCTATAACATGGCGATCAAAAAATTTAACTGCATAACCTAAATGGGCACCTAACAAGAACAAGATAACCTGAAGAATAACATTAGCTATTTGTCGCTAACGCTTCTAGAAATAAACTTTCCATGAGAATGTCATTCTCTTTGGGGGGTAGAAATAGCCTAAGCTACTCTATCCCTTTGAGATGTATTACTTGCTTATCTCAATAAACATACTTGAACTTGAAATGTCATTCTCTTTAATATTGGATATTTTCGTGTTAAGAAGTGCAGTGACTCGGGCATTCATTTTCACAATATATAATTGTGCCTAAATGATGTGGCGCGGCATTCAAGTGCCACTGTCACCAAGGGGATCCCCGTGGCACACAGAGAGGTCACTCACCCAGTCTCTTCTCCTGTGAGGAGTGGAATAGAGGTAGTAGTCTCTCCCCTTACTGGAGCCTCATCTCATGCAGCGCTGCTCTCATATATCCACTACGGGCTCACCATAGCCCGTGCTACTTGGAATTATTTTTTGTTCCAGGTAGCGAATCTTTAACAACAACAACAACAAGCTGCTCTCATGGCTGCTAAGGTTTCACAACGTCAAGGAATTATCGTACTAAAGTGCCCTTATCCTATCCGTGGACCCAAAACAGAAAACGGGACAGTATGTCAATTCTGCGAGTCGCTACCATTTTTCTAGTCCGACATGTTGTTGTTGTTTAAGATTCGCTACTTGGAACAAAAAGTTCCAAGTAGCACGGGCTATGGTGAGCCCGCACTAGTACGATAATTTTTGGCCTTCGGTAGAGTATACGTCTAAGTGCCACGTTCTGTTAAGAGGACAGGTTGCTCAGGACTCACTGACTGCCGACCCAATTGTAGTAATGGTTTATATATTCACCTAAAGGCAGTAAAAATGAATAAATGTTTAATCTTTGGCAACACTTCTCTGCAATAATGAGTCAAATGGCAACACTTCCCTGCAATAATGAGTCAAATGGCAACACTTCCCTGCAATAATGAGTCAAATGGCAACACTTCTGCGCAATAATGAGTCAAATGGCAACACTTCTGCGCAATAATGAGTCAAATGGCAACACTTCTGCGCAATAATGAGTCAAATGGCAACACTTCTGCGCAATAATGAGTCAAATGGCAACACTTATCTGCAATAATGAGTCAAATGGCAACACTTCTCTGCAATAATGAGTCAAATGGCAACACCTCCAGGCACTAGCCTTAACTGTAAAATTCATAATACCTAGTTGAAGTAAACTCAACACTGCCACTCAGGTAATAAATAATGACTAGCCCTGAGCCACTTGCTAGGTAAACTCAATACACATATAAACCCGAATCTCGCGAGTATTACGCAACGCAAACAAACAAAATACTTGGAGAGTCTCTGCCTCCTGGAATTCTTACTGAAATTAATATTTCGTTATTTGGTGTCTTTAAATTAATTGCCTCGGCCTTCTAATTAATCAAACGGTCTTCTAATAACATTACACATACATATATATAACACACACACACATACTGTGGAATAAATCATTATTATTCCACAGTAGTAAATACACTACTTAATAGAGCCTAATCACAAGGGAAGGGGGGGAGGGGGTGTGATGTACCTGATAAATCAGATGAATCCACTCTCGGGTCCACTAGACTGTTGCTGTTGGTAGATGATTACCCCAATGTCAACTTCCTCCCTCGTTTGATTCTACTCGCTCCTCCTGTTGGTCTCTCTGTCCTCTTCTAGTTAACTGCTTGTGCCACTGTCTATCACTCTACAATAACTGAGGGACCACTCTGACTGGTTGCTGCATCACAGCACTGGTCTACCACTTCGTCTAGTCACTAAAGCAAGGCGAGTATCCACATACTCTACGCGTAGCCTCACCTGGAGTTTACTCGCTGGGTCATGTTCCTTGGGGAGTTACAGGGGTCCCAGACTCCTGTTGCTCCTTATGCTGGGCCACTGGTCACTCCCTCTTCCTAGGGAGTGACCTAGATGTTATACTTATGGGCTTATTCTTGTCTTGCTGGAGCTACAAGCGGAGCGACCTGTCCCCGCAAGGTGTCAGAGTACAGTGACACTTCCTCGGGGTCCCGCGCGCCCGCCTCAGCTTGTCACGTGACCTCAGGCCGCTCCCTGATTGGTCACGCCCTGCAACGCCCAACCAATCATCGTCTCCACATCCGGGAATTTCGGTGTCGCCGCATCAGAGTATTCCTCGGCGGGAAAATCCTCCCCTAGCCCTCTGGGTGATCCGCCATCTTTGCTGTAGAACTCTGCCTCTGCCTCCTCCCCAACGAACTTAAAATTGAAATAATTCAAAATATCGGTTTCTCGGCTCCCTCTGAATATAATAAAACGAAACTGGCTTACTTCTAGACTATGTACAGGCATGAGTGTGACTCTTTAACAGGCGAACGAGATGTGTAAATCGTCGATACACGTAACGATGATTAGGTTGTTAATCTCGGCGAATACTGAGAGAAGTTTTATTTTCGGTGATTCAGTGTGATTCGTAAATAGTCAGGATTTCCGACTCCTAATTCAGCAGAGATCAGTGGTCCAATTATTACGAATTTCGTCTTAATATTTGTTATTTTTTTGTATATTCAAGTGGTGTGATTAGGATATTTCAGTTCAATATATAGATTTTTGCTTTATTTTAATTTTCAAAGTCGCTGGGTACTGAGAATTAACAAATATTAAATAAGATTGCATTTTCAATTGCAATAAATTGCATTTCAATCTAGTATTGTATTTCATAAAGAGCATTTATTGCAATAAATGTTATAACACATTTTGTCCACTTCTTTCCTTTCCACATTTCCATTCCTTTCCATTGCATCCTTCCTTCCATGGGATATCGAAAAATGAACTCGCCAAGACGCAAGATACGCATGGGGTTATCCAGAAGCTGGTGAGTATGCATGGACGCAATAGCAATGAGTATGCAAGACATGGGAGCATGTAAAGATGAAAGCCATATAGCAAGGGGGGGGGGGGAGGGGTGATACGAGACACAAAAGAATTGGCAATTTTTATGGGTGAAAGATACACACATATAATGCAAGAGACAAGTGAGCTCGCTAGACACATAGGAACACGCAAGGACGCAACACACACATAAGGGGGGACGCAAGGACGCAACACACACATAAGGGGGGACGCAACACACACATAAGGGGGACGCGAGGACGCAACACACACATAAAGGGGACGCGAGGACGCAACACACACATAAGGGGGACGCAAGGACGCGAGAGAAACACCCAAGAATTGACAACGCCACAAGACTCAAGGAAAAACACACGCAAGACCGCAAGACAATTAAGAACTAGCAACACAATATTTCCGTGACAGTGTCCGGTACCATCCTCCCTCTCGTAGCAGGGGACTGAAACAACCACGTTCCTATGACCTCCCAGCATCAAAGGGGTCAAAGGTTGGGATAATGAGACCAATTAAAATTTTCCACAGAATGAGCAGAACAAGACGGAAAAAATAGTCTTTACACTTTGCCACGCGCCACGGAGCAAGTTAACTTTTCATCCTGAGCGGCGGACATATACGCTTAACGAGGTGGTCACAGTTCCTAGGACAGGACAAAGGACACATTGATTCATAGAAACGGAAGGGGAAAAGGAGGCAGGGAATGAATGGGGAGATGAGAGAGGGAGGGGGGGGGGAGGCAGAGAGAGGGAGGGGGGAAGATGGGAGGGTGAGGGGTAAGGTAGGACTGTGTTAAAGAGGAATGGAGGAAGAGAGATGGCTCCACTCCTGTGCCAAGTAAGTTACGGGCTCACCATAGCCCGTGCTACTTGGAACTTGTTCCGAGTAGCTGAATCTATAACAACAACAACAACAGAGAGAGATGGAGGCGGATATGATAGTTAGTTAGTTAAGTCGTAATGGATATAAATAATAATCTTATCAAATAAATGAGCTTCTAAGACAGGCTGTTTTTAGCTGGTGAAGGTTATCTTGAGATGATTTCGAGGCTTTAGTGTCCCCGCGGCCCGGTCCTCGACCAGGCCTCCAACCCCAGGAAGCAGCCCGTGACAGCTGACTAGCACCCAGGTACCTATTTTACTGCTAAGTAACAGGAGCATACGGTGAAAGAAACTCTGCCCATTGTTTCTCGCCGGCGCCTGGGATCGAACCCAGGACCACAGGATCACAAGTCCAGCGTGCTGTCCGCTCGGCCGACCGGCTCCCTCATCACATCATGATGAAGGACAACAGCTTTTGCTCTCTGTTTTACTAGGAATATCAGTGAATTTTTTCCTAGACGGTTCACAAGTTTTCAGAGCACCTTGAAGGCATAAAGGTAGTAAGAGCACTCTGTATTTCAGTAGATCTTGTCAGCCTTCATTCACTCTGTATTTCAGTAGATCTTGTCAGCCTTCATTCACTCTGTATTTCAGTAGATCTTGTCAGTCTTCATTCTCCTTTGGCGTCACTACACTGGAAAATTTTCCATACCTCTTGACAGTTCTCAAGTGTGACAACATACGTCAGGCTGTCAGGCTGCGAGCAGCCGCGTCCAACAGCCTGGTTGGTCAGTCCAGCAACCAGGAGGCCTGGTCGACGACCGGGCCGCAGGGACGCTAAGCCCCGGAAGCACCTCAAGGTAACACACACATTTCACAATCAGTTTGTGATTTTGAAGTGAGCATGTTGTATTTGTGATTGTGAAGCAAGCATGGTGTATTTGAGACAGTGAAGTATGGTGTATTTGAGACAGTGAAGTATGTTGTATTTGGGGTTGTGTGAAGCAAGCATGGTGTATCTGAGAACGAGACGTCTCTGTGAAGTCATTAGAGATTTCTCATGATCAAATCTTGAGAAATATATTGATTTTCTGCTGATATCTGTTTGTTCCAAACGAACTAGCGGAAGGGACTTTGTTATATGTCGATATTTTTAGACGTGTTGGTAAGGCCAACATTATCTTGGACTGTTTAGAACGGGCGGTTGTGTGTTAAGTCCGTTATTGATCCATCGTGCTGTGATGGGTGGTAAATTGCAGTGGAGGGTGTGTGTGTAACGATTGAAGTAGTGTCGATGATGTATCAAGTGTGGTGGTTCACAAGAGAACCTCTTACTTTATGTGTATTTGTGTGCGTGTGCGTGTGCGTGTGTGTGTGTGTGTGTGTGTGTGTGTGTGTGTGCGCGCGCGCGCGCGTTCTCACCTAGTTGTGCTTGCGGGGGTTGAGCTCTGGCTCTCTGGTCCCGCCTCTCAACTGTCAATTTAACTGGTGTACAGATTCCTGAGCCTATTGGGCTCTATCATAACTACATTTGAAACTGTGTATTGAGTCAGCCTCCACCACATTATTTCCTAATGCATTCCATTTGTCAACTACTCTGACACTGCAAAAGTTCTTCCTAACGTCCCTGTGGCTCATTTGGATACTCAGTCTCCACCTGTGTACCCTTGTTCATGTACCACCCGTGTTAAAGAATTTATCATTATCTACCCCGTCAATTCCTCTGAGAATTTTGTAGGTAGTGATCATGTCTCCCCGAGCTCTCCTGAATGTGTGTGTCAGGACAATGCATTCCTACAGCAGATGGCGTCGTCTTGCACTACCGCCATCTGTCTCCTCCACGTTCTTAATTGCTTTTCCACTCTTTTGGTCTGCCGCTCGCGTGTCGTCGCTTAAATAATGTCTGGCAATTTCTGCGAAGTCGCTTTCTCGTTGTTACAGCCTCTGTAACCTGTACTGTACACGTCGAAATCTCGATGGATCGGGGGTTATAGATTGTCTATAGTTTAGTTGTTAATTTATTATACAACCCCATTCAGAAGGTTACAGAGGTTACTTAATGGATACCGCAACACCCCACAAAAGTTATTTACATATGCAAGTTACAGTCTTGATAAGCTAGTTATGACAGTTTAATGCATAATTAGTACAATTACTAAGCTAAGAAACTTACAGCATTTTATTTCTTAAGTTTCTGTGTCGGTAAAACCAACGTTACATAGAATGACGTTGTTGTTGTTTAAGATTCGCTACCTGGAACAAAAAGTTCCAAGTAGCACGGGCTATGGTGAGCCCGTAATGGAATGACGGTACTTTACTATTCACTCTATATACATAGTCGGAAATTTTTGCGAAATAATCCATTTTGCTCATTTTTGGTCTAAGTTTCATAATACAAAGCTCCTCTGTTTGGTACGAAAATCCAAAATTTGGTACCAAGGTCCTTAATTTGGTACTGCAAGCCTCAATCTGGTTGATGGTCCTAAATTTGAAGTACTAAATTTAGGGCCAAATTGATGGTCCTAAATTTGGACAGCAGCGTTTTGTTGTCTTGATATCAGGCTCTGTGAAGCTCCCTACTACAGGTACTTTGTGTGTGATCAATTGTCAACGTGTCTATCTGGCTAATTATAAGAACCAAAGAATATATTGATTTCCATAAAGATGCATTTTTGTAGAATATGGATCACTGTAGTTCATACTGTAATTATACTGAAGCTCATACTTTAGGTATACTGTATAACACACACAGTAGATGATACTGTAGGTCACAGCGTAGATCATACTGTAATTATACTGAAGCTCATACTTTAGGTATACTGTATAACACACACAGTAGATGATACTGTAGGTCACAGCGTAGATCATACTGTAATTATACTGAAGGTCATACTGTAATTATACTTGTCACACTGAAGCCACACTGACAGGTCTGGGCTGCTTTCACCTCCAAATTTTGGCGGCATTTTTTTTCTTAAATTTAGAATAATTTTAACAATGAATGTAATTTAGCAAATAATTTATAGTCATATTTTGTTGTATTCTGAGAACACTGCCGTTACCACGGGCGGTATTCTTGGACCAGCTCCATTGGTTAAACAGCTGACTGGTATAGACCAATAGCTTTCAGGTATAGACCGATAGCTTCATGGTATAGACTATTAGCTTCATGGTATAGACCAATAGCTTCATGGTATAGACCAATAGCTTCATGGTATAGACCAATAGCTTTCTGGTATAGACCAATAGTTTTCTACTACAGGCAGTGTTGACATTTATAATTGAACATACTTGTGCTTTTCAGTGTGTCCAAATTTACCCTACTAACACCACTGCTAAATCTGACATTCCTCCACGTATAGGTAATAATGGGCCACAATAGGAAGTATGTCAAAAGAGGTGGGTCTGGTAGACATAGGGAGAACGCATCTTTTAAAATATGCAACAGGCAAGCCACAAACCATTGAACCTGTTTAATATATCATCAGGTATTCCCTCCGCTCACACCTGTGATTAATAAATTATCAGGTGTTCCGTACAAACACACACACACACACACACACACACACACACACACACACACACACACACACACACACACACACACACACACAAGGGGCCTCGCGGCTGAGTTACCAGGACTTGGGGGTCATAGTCCCAACAGCCCGGGTTCAATTCCCGGCAGAGGCAGAAACAAATGGACAGTTTCTATCACTCTGATGCCCTTGCTCACCTAGCAGTAAATACGTACCTGGGGGTTAGTACGCTGTTATGGGCTGCATTTTGAGGATGTATGTATGTGTGTGTGTATTCACTTAGTTGTGTTTTGCGGGGGTTGAGCTTTGCTCTTTCGGCCCACCTCTCAACTGTCAATCAACTGTTTACTAACTACTTTTTTTTTCTTTTTTTTCTTTTTTTCCACACCACACACACGCACCCTAGGAAGCAGCCCGTGACAGCTGACTAACTCCCAGGTACCTATTTACTGCTAGGTAACAGGGGCATTCAGGGTGAAAGAAACTTTTGCCCATTTGTTTCTGCCTGGTGCGGGAATCGAACCCGCGCCACAGAATTACGAGTCCTGCGCGCTATCCACCAGGCTACCAGGCCCCCTGGTAGCCCCTGGTACCCCCTGGTAGTGTGTGTATGTGGGTGTGTGTGTGTGTTCTCACCTAGTTGTGCTTGCGGGGGTTGAGCTCTGGCTCTTTGGTCCCGCCTCTCAAATGTCAATCAACTGGTGTACAGATTCCAGAGCCTACTGGGCTCTATTATATCTACATTTGAAACTGTGTATGGAGTCAGCCTCCACCACATCACTGCCTAATGCATTCCACTTATTAACTACTCTGAAACTGAAAAAGTTCTTTCTAACGTCCCTGTGGCTCATTTGGGTATTCAGTTTCCACCTGTGTCCCCTTGCTCGCGTACCACCCATGTTAAACAGTTTATCATCATCTACCCTGTCAATGTGTATGTGTATGTATGTGTGTGTGTGGGGAACATGTTAAGATAAATATATGTAGTGTATATATGCAGTAGATATGATAGAAACTAATTCGGGAGTCAGTACATTAGACAATCGATCTATTGAAAGGCGGGGTCCAAGAGCTAACAGTAGGATCCTGAAGGCACAAATAGTTAATACAAATAGTAAATACTATCGCAACGCCCTAATCAACTCGCTTTACCGGATAATTATGCCATCATAACTTTAAAATTGCACGCACACACACACACACACACACACAAACACACACACACACACACACACACACACACACACACACACACACACACACACACACACACACACACAGTGTGGCCTGACGACTGAGTGGACAGCGCTCGGCATTCGTAGTCCTAAGTGTCCGGGTTCGATCCCCGGCGAAAGCGAAAACAAATGGGGAGAGTGTCTTTCACCCTGATGCCCTTGTTCACAACGCAGTAAATAGGTACCTGGGAGTTAGACAGCTGCTACGGGCTGCTTTCTGGTGAGTGGGTGAGTGGGTGAGTGTGTGTGTGTGTGTGTGTGTGTGTGTGTGTGTGTGTGTGTGTGTGTGTGTGTGTGTGTGTGTGTGTGTGTGTGTGTGTGGAGAAAAAAATCTGTTGATTGATTGACAGCTGAGAGGCAGGCCCAAAGAGCCAGAGCTCAACCCCCGCAAGCACAACTAGGTGAGTACAAACACACACCCACACACACACACCAGAAATCCTTAAAGTAACCTGAATAGTGTTAGCAGCTGATTACAGCTGTCTATAGGGAATATAATGAGAACAGCTGTGCCCCTCTGGAGATCATGAAAGGTTCTCGTTCCGAAGCTGCTCGAACACGTAACGAGACCCGAGGAACGACACGAACCCTGTCTAATGACTGGCGTTTCGTACAGGTTCTCCAGTCAATCACCCATTTCACCCCCACTCCCTTGTTAGTGTCCCTATGATGGGTGTACCATATTAGTGTCCCTATGATGGGTGTCCCATATTAGTGTCCCTATGATGGGTGTCCCATATTAGTGTCCCTATGATGGGTGTCCCATATTAGTGTCCCTATGATGGGTGTCCCATATTAGTGTCCCTATGATGGGTGTCCCATATCTTTCTCCCTACCATGGGTTGTTGTTGTTGTTGTTAAAGAATCGCTACCTGGAACAAAGCTCCAAGTAGCACGGGCTATGGTGAGCCCGCAGTACCATGGGTGTTCCATATCATGCATGGGTCCGTTTACTGGTAAGGTCCTACAAACTGCTCGAACACTGGCAACAAGTTTGTTACGTGTCATTTAAATCACCTTCTACACCCGGCGCCGAGTGGAGGCTTTGTATCTAAATACACAAATTCTATTGCAATAGTCAATGTTGCAAGACATTTACAATGCATTTACAGGTGAGAAAATATTTGGGTTGACTCGTCGCGTGTGGCTTGGTTTTGGGGGTATACATTTACACTTGTGTGACTTACACTCTTGAAGACTATGTGAGTGTGTAATTTACAACATCCCCGAGGGTCGATTTACATCTTGACCGAGAGAGGGCAATTTGACCCCTTATATATATATATATATTATATATATATATATATATATATATATATATATATATATATATATATATATATATATATATATATATGTACCACATGTGTTAAATATTTTATATTTATGTACGAATTACTTTGTTAATTCATGTTCGCCCCTCGCTCAATTATGCACAACGTCCCTTATTGATCTGCAACCTCGGTAGTACTACACCCACACTTGTCCTCAACCAGCGCCCTGACCCACACCACACAGCACCCACACCACACAGCACACACACCACACAGCACCCACACCACACAGCACACACACCACACAGCACACACACCACACAGCACCCACACCACACAGCACCCACACCACACAGCACCCACACCACACAGCACACAGCACCCACACCACACAGCACCCACACCACACAACACCCACACCACACAACACCCACACCACACAACACCCACACCACACAACACCCACACCACACAGCACACACACCACACAACACCCACACCACACAACACCCACACCACACAACACCCACACCACACAGCACCCACACCACACAGCACACACACCACACAGCACCCACACCACACAACACCCACACCACACAACACCCACACCACACAACACCCACACCACACAACACCCACACCACACAACACCTGCGCGGCGTTCACGTCCGCCCAATCATCCACACACAGCACACACACGCGCCATCTTCACCCCACACGCATCCACACAGCACTCCATACCTACACAAACTAATTAACGCAACAGAGCCAAAACAACTGCGTCCAAACACGCACCAGTCATATCCACACCCTGACTCCCACCCCAGCACCCATGGCCGCCCTGACTCCCACGCCAACACCCATGGCAGCCCCGACTCCCACGCCACCTACCTGACATCCCCGGCAGCGCCACTCAAGCAGTAGTACATAGGCGTCCTTAACCGCAGGACAATCCAGGGTCACGTTGCCTCCAGCACGGGTCACCACGGGCACACCTGTGGGCACAGAGAGGGGGACAGTTAGTGTGGGAACACCTGTGGGCACAGAGAGGGGGGAACAGCAGGTGTGGGCACACCTGTGGACACAAAGAGGGGGGGGGAAACTGTTAGTCTGGGAACACCTGTAAGCACAAAAAACACAAATAAAGGCATACCTACAGCAGTAGAAAAAATATAATGAGGGCACACCTGCTGATAATACGCGCGCGCAAACGCCAGCACACACGCGCGCAAGCACACATAAGCGCGCCAGCACACACACACACACACACACACATAAGTGCACAAGCACATAGGCACGCGAGCACCCACACACATTAGACACGACCCGCTGATAAACTCCACGAAGAAAATACAACAAAAAACTTTTAATTAGTTTATGAGTAGACAGCATTTGGTAGATAATTAGGGGGGTTAAAAATGACGACCCTTCTTGCCCCATCATTACCTCACAAATCTACTCCAAATTAGGGAAATTGGAGCGGGTCACTCACACCCACACAGGCGCCTGACTTGATCACACGAATCGACGAGTTAAACTGACATATAACGAAACACACAAACACGGGGTAATTGGGCAGTTCGTGACCGCCACGACAAATTTGCACAAATTAGTGACTTGTCGGTCGTTCTTCAGGTTAGTAAATTATTTTGTTTTGGGAGAGCGTAGAGGAAGAATGGTAGGTTAAGGTATGGGAAGGTGTTGATATTGTCCCAAGAGGCGTTGATACAGTCCCAGAGGCGTTGATACAGTCCCAGAGGCGTTGATACAGTCCCAGAGGCGTTGATACAGTCCCAGAGGCGTTGATACAGTCCCAGAGGCGTTGATACAGTCCCAGAGGTGTTGACCCGAGCCCAAGAGGCGTTGACCCGAGCCCAAGGGGCGTTGACAGTCCTGGAGGCTGATCACATCAACATAATTGAAAACCAAGATGCATATGCAAAGGAAAATAAAGTGGTAGGATTAAATGTCAATCCCGTGTTGTCATGACTGTGGACTGTCTAGTGACAGACAGACAGAGACAGACAGACTCTATACACAGTTTCAAAAGTAGATTTGATAGAGCCCAGTAGGCTCCAGAATCTGTACACCAGTTGATTGACAATTGAGAGGCGGGTCCAAAGAGCCAAAACTCAACCCCCGCAAGCACAACTAGGTGAGTATACACATACACACTAAACATTACCCGCATTCCTTTCACTGCTGCTACTAAATCCAAGAAAATTAAACCATGTATAGATATTTTACCAAAATTGGACACTGCTTCGACAGCTACATTTCAGCTCCTTCTAATTTACAGCTGTTGTCACTAATCATATTTTTTTATGTGGCGAGGTGAGGATAGCACTCTGGCGAGGCCATATAACAATCATCATTCTTTCAGGGCATTTCTTGCGGCTTTAAACCAGTACTCGAATACGCGGCATCGGCGTGGAACCCGCACATTGTGGAACACAAAACAGTACTCGAAATGCGAGAAGTTTGCAAGTGTTTGAATTAAGAGGACAAAGCTGTAAGGACCAATTAAGGTGCATTTATTATCAGAAGAAAGTACTAAGCTATTAGTAAGTCAGAGAGTGACTTACTAGTGACGTAATAAGCCGGATTTGTATTTGTGAAAAATGACACTATAATATGTATTTTGTGTGTGTACTCCACTTAGTTGTGCTTGCGGGGCTTGAGCTTCGGCTCTTTGGTCCCGCCTCTCAACCGTCAATCAACTGGTGTACAGGTTCCTGAGCCTACTGGACTCTATCATATATACATTTGATACTGTGTATGGAGTCAGCCTCCACCACATCACTTCCTAGTGCATTCCATTTACTAACTGCTCTAACTTTACTAACTAACAACTGTGTGTCAATGAATGTGTGTGTTTGTGTGTGTGTTCGGAAGGCGTCAATCAGTATGTGTTCGTGTGTGTGTGTTCCGGGCTGGGAGCTAGGCTTCTAGCCACGTCTTCCGAACATTCCTAATTTATTGCAATGACTCATTTCTCACGCTTTTATCATATTTACATTAAAAATGTTGAATGGAAAAAGTTAGCAATAGTTATTTATTGGTCTCTATCATATCTACATTTGAAACCGTGTATGGAGTCAGCCTCCACCACATCACTTCCTAAAGCATTCCATTTGTCAACTATTCTGACACCAAAAAAATTCTTTCTAATGTCTCTATGGCTCATCTGGGAACTCAACTTCCACCTGTGTCCCCTAGTGCGTGTGCCCCTCGTGCTAAATAAGCTGTCTTTATCTACCTTGCCTTGAGGTTACCTTGAGGTGTTTTCGGGGTTTAGCGTCCCCGCGGCCCGGTCGTCGACCAGGCATCCTCGTTGCTGGACTGGTCAACCAGGCTGTTGGACACGGCTGCTCTCACCCTGACGTATGAGTCAGAGCCTGGTTGATCAGGTATCCTTTGGAGGTGCTTATCCAGTTCTCTCTTGAACACTGTGAGGGGTCGGCCAATTATGTCCCTTATGTGTAGTGGAAGCGTGTTGAACAGTCTCGGGCCTCTGATGTTGATAGAGTTCTCTCTCAGAGTACCTGTTGCACCTCTGCTTTTCAACGGGGGTATTCTGCACATTTTTTTTTTGAGATATATACAAGAGTTGTTACATTCTTGTAGTAACATCCTGCCATGCCTCCTGGTCTAATGTGATGTTATTTCTGTGTGCAGGTTTGGGACCAGCCCCTCAATTATTTTCCACGTGTAAATTATTATGTCTCTCCCGCTCAGTAACTCTCAGTATATCAAATTATATAGATATTATATAATATATATTAATAATATAATAAATAATATATATTATCTGGAATGTTATTAGATTCTAGTTACTCGTGTCCCACTAGCAACTCCATTATCACAGTGTAATGGTCCAGGACGGACCAAAACTCTGTGGAACTTTCTATATTTTCAGATGTGAGAGTTTGGTTGTGTAATTTACGAGTGAGAGGGCCAAGCGCTGGGAGCTGTATGAGACATACGGGGAAAAATAGATTGGTTAAAAAGGCGGGGTCCAAGAGCTAATAGGTCGAATCTCCAAGCCCAAATAGTAATTGAAAGGAATTATCAGGGGAAAGCGCCAAGCCATTACGACTATATAGCACTTGGAAGGGGTCAGGATAAGGATTTGGGATGGGGGAGGGATAGTAATAGTAAATATCACTATAGTTTGAAAAGTTTGAAAAAAGTTTGAAAAGGCCATTGAAGCCCCCCTGAGCTGCATGTGTGCATGTGTCATCACAAACTAGGAGTGAGGCACCAAGGTGCTGACGAAGCGAATTCTAAATTTACGATACTTGAATTCATAAGAGAAAATAAACCTTTTTCACGGGAGCTGTGCATAGCAAGACGTGCTGGCTACAGTATTTGTAGGTCCAACCATTTCAGCTGTGAACGATTCATTGTTGATTAGTGCAGAGTATTACACACATACACACGAACACGCCATTGTAATTATCTTCTTTGTGTCGGGCCTCCTGTACGATGTACACTAAATTTTTGGTCATTCTCAAGCAATATGCAAGTTGACATATTGAGTTTTGCTAATTAATTATTCAATGCCAGGTGCTAATTGTTTCAAGGTCAGGTGCTAATTGTTTCAAGGTCAGGTGCTAATTGTTTCAAGATCAGGTACTAATTGTTTCAAGATCAGGTGCTAATTGTTTCAAGATCAGGTTCTAATTGTTTCAAGATCAGATACTAATTGTTTCAAGGTCAGGTGCTAATTGTTTCAAGATCAGGTACTAATTGTTTCAAGATCAGGTGCTAATTGTTTCAAGATCAGGTGCTAATTGTTTCAAGTTCAACCCTTGAACTATATGTTTAACACATCTCTAACCCTGTCCATGGAGGACAGAAGAAAATGTATACATGCTGGTTAGCATTGTAAATGTGTGGCCACGTCTGTGGTAGAAAATAGTAATAATAATAATAATAATAAATTGTTTCAAGGTTACCTGCTAATTAATTATTTCAAGGTCATGTGTTAATTGTTTCAAGATCAGGTGCTAATCAATTGTTCCAAAGTGTGTACGAGGTGTTATTTAAGCTGCAAGTAAACAATGATTTAATTAATAAATAATTTATCAGGCACATCAATAACGAGATCTTTAGCAACGAATAATCACAAAAATATGCGGTTAATATTTGAGTTTGGTTTGCAATTTCGACTCGACTCCCCCAGCAGGAAAGATCAAATCAGATGGGATAAGACTCTGTAGCCCAGCTGGACCACAGGGCCAGTCCCTAGGGGACGAAACACTTATAGTCTGTCTCGTATCCTCTGACCAGAATAGAGGCTTAACAACCCACACCTAACTGCCCACCGGGTCGTTCCGATGGAAGATTAGAAAACCCCTGAAGGTTTACAAAGGTTGACTTTTTCCCAAGTTTAACCAAAACTTAACCTGTCTTCAACAGCATCTTTCATAAAGGCTGTGATGACCTTAGTTTATTTAATATCACTGTTATCGGAGGCAGTTGTTATCTTGTCCTTGTCTTACATTACAAGGTATGTAACTATCTTGAGGTTATCTTGAGATGATTTCGGGGCTTTAGTGTCCCCGCGGCCCGGTCCTCGACCAGGCCTCCACCCCCAGGAAGCAGCCCGTGACAGCTGACTAACACCCAGGTACCTATTTACTGCTAGGTAACAGAGGCATTGAGGGTGAAAGAAACTCTGCCCATTGTTTCTCGCCGGCGCCCCGGGATCGAACCCGCGACCACAGGATCACAAGACCAGCGTGCTGTCCGCTCGGCCGACCGGCTCCCAACTATGTAGTCTGGTTACGACTCCCAACCGACACGGGGATTCATGCTTGCAAGTTCTGTATAATCTACAACGTAATCTTCCTCGCAAAATATAACTTCGTTTCAAAGTGAAGACAGCGGTGAAAGGGATAGTATTTATGTAATAGATCCATCCCATCCATCCCCAGCCAATAGATCCCCATCCTTCCCAGCCTCCCACGGTCCTTTCTCACTTACTCTTCTCCCATCTCCATCCATTCACCCTCTCCCTCTCCCTCTTCCACGGCTGCTGGTCAACGCAGCAAAAGAGGGTCAGTAGGACAAGAGGAAAACATATAACTTAGGCTTCGATAAGAGGATGAAAGAGTAGGTCAAGTTTAGCGGCCTCGCCTCTAAGTGGGGCAGGCAGCCCATCCTCCTGTTTGGGTAGTTCAAGTTCAAGCATGTTTATTGAGACAAGAAAGAAATACATCTCAAAGGGATAAGGTAGCTTAGGCTATTTCTACCCCTCCTTTGGGTAGTACTTATAGTAACGATGAGGACCATAGTGTATATACCGACCTACACCTGGTTGATACCTGGTTGATGGGGTTCTGGGAGTTCTTCTACTCCCCAAGCCCGGCCCGAGGCCAGGCTCGACTTGTGAGAGTTTGGTCCACCAGGCTGTTGCTTGGAGCGGCCCGCAGGGCCACGTACCCACCACAGCCCGGCTGATCCGGAACTTCTCTTAGAAAACCGTCCAGTTTTCTCTTGAAGATGTCCACGGTTGTTCCGGCAATATTTCTTATGCTCGCTGGGAGGACGTTGAACAACCGCGGACATCTTCAACGGGGGGGTACAAAGGGGGTACAACGGAATTAGATAGTAGAAATCGGGACTATTGAGTTGGATAAACCGGAAATATGCTTTGTTCTTATGTTGCGAAGGCAAACTAACGTAACATAACCTTCTTAGGCCCAATACACGATATCTGAGGCCTAATATAGTACATATGTGTGCTATACTAGGCCTGGGAATATTTAAGTTTGTTTTTTAAGCTTCATTTTTTCCGACTCGATAAAGTGAATAGTAGAAAGTTCTACTATCTAACAGCTTAGAACGTCAATCTTTGTACTATGGTGCCCATAGTTACAAAAACTACTATCTAAACAAAAGAATGGGTTGGGTGGTTATATCTTGAGGTTATCTTGAGATGAATTCGCGGCTTAGCGTCTCCGCGGCCCGGTCCTCGACCAGGCCTCCTTTTTGTTACAACTCCTCCACCCCCCCCCCCCCCCAGGAAGCAGCCCGTAGCAGCTATCTAACTCCCAGGTACCTATTTACTGCTAGGTGAACAGGGACCTCTGGTGAAAGAAACTCTTCCGCCTCCGCCGGGGATCGATCCCGGAACCTTAGGACTACGAATCCCGAGCGCTGTCCGCTCAGCCGTCAGGCCCCAGGGGTGAGCCGGACCACAGTGGCAATTCCCTGTGGATGCTGTTGAACGATCTGATCTCCTTGCTACAACTCGTCCTTTTGGGAATATTGAATATTTTTGTTATTTGACCAGAGTGGGTGGGGAGGAAGCAGGGGAAGGAACGGAAAAAAAAGAGACCTCGGGAGGAAATTTACGTGAAGACGGGAAATAAAGAGGTGGGAAAGGTGAGGAAAATTGTAGATTTTGGAAAGGCAAGATGCTGGGGAAAGGGAGTAAAGGAGGGAGGGAAGGAGATTGATGAAAGGGAGGAAGAATGACGAAGTAGGGAGACAAGGAGTAGAAGAAAAGGTAATGTAGATTATGTCCAGAAGAGGCTACTAAAGAAAGGGGAGGCGTTAGAGTGGGGAACCGGGACTGGGGGTGGGGAGGAATGAGAGGGGAACGGAACGGAAAAGGGGAAAAGCTGAGGCAATGGAGATTTCTGAAGGAAATGATATAAAAACGTACAAAAGGGTGACAAAGGAAAAGTTGTACAGTACAGATCAATATAATAAAACACACACACACACACACACACACACACACACACACACACACACACACACACACACACACATACACACACATACACACACACACGATGTGTGTGTGTGTTTGTGTGTCCCTGTTTTTGCCGACGATGCAAAAATTATGAGGAGGATTGAAACAGAGGATGATAGTAGGAGGCTACAAGATGACCTGGATAGACTGAGTGAATGGTCCAACAAATGGCTGTTGAAGTTCAACCCGAGTAAATGCAAAGTAATGAAACTAGGCAGTGGAAACAGGAGGCCAGGCACAGGATACAGAATAGGAGATGAAGTACTTAATGAAACAGACAGAGAGAAAGATCTAGGAGTTGATATCACACCAAACCTGTCTCCTGAAGCCCACGTAAAGAGAATAACGTCTGCGGCATATGCGAGGCTGGCTAACATCAGAACGGCGTTCAGGAACCTGTGTAAGGAATCATTCAGAATCTTGTACACCACATATGTAAGACCAATCCTGGAGTATGCGGCCCCAGCATGGAGCCCGTACCTTGTCAAGCACAAGACGAAGCTGGAAAAAGTCCAAAGGTATGCTACTAGACTAGTCCCAGAACTAAGAGGCATGAGTTATGAGGAAAGGCTGCGGGAAATGCACCTCACGACACTGGAAGACAGAAGAGTAAGGGGGGACATGATCACAACCTACAAAATCCTCAGGGGAATCGACCGGGTAAACAAGGATGAACTTTTCAACACTGGTGGGACGCGAACAAGGGGACACAGGTGGAAGCTGAGTACCCAAATGAGCCACAGAGACGTTAGAAAGAACTTTTTCAGTGTCAGAGTAGTTAGCAAATGGAATGCATTAGGAAGTGATGTGGTGGAGGCTGACTCCATTCACAGTTTCAAATGTAGATATGATAGAGCCCAATAGGCTCAGGAATCTGTACACCAGTTGATTGACGGTTGAGAGGCGGGACCAAAGAGCCAGAGCTCAACCCCCGCAAGCACAATTAGGTGAGTACAATTAGGTGAGTACACACACACGCACACACACATACACACACATACACACACACACACACACACACACACACACACACATACACATACACACACACACACACACACACACACACACACACACACACACACACACACACACACAGCGCTCTGGGGGTCATAGTCCTACCTGAATCTTACCTCAAGAGGGTTCCGGGAGTTCTACTCCCGAAACCTGTGACCAGGCTCGACCTATGATAACTGAGTGCAACAGGCTGTTGCTTGGAGCGCCCGGGTTTGATTCCCGGCCGAGACAGAAACCAATGAGCAGAATTTCTTTCACCAGATGTCCCTGTTTACCCAGCAGTAAATACATACCTGGGAGTTAGACACCTGCTACAAGACGCATCCTGGGGAGAATGCATGTACGCACCAGAGAAATGTAGTAGATATGATAAGAGGAAAAATAGATCGGGAAGGTGCATTAGACAATCAACCGTTAGAAAGGCGGGGTCCAAGAGCTAACACCTCGATCCTGCAGGCACAAAGCAACATCTAAACTAAGGGGCACCTTACGGCACCTTCCTCAGAACATCCCTAAATTAGAAACCAAACCAAAGAAGACCTGATAACAAAGATACCTGATAACAAAGAGACCTGATAACAAAGAGGCATGATAACAAAGAGACCTGATAACAAAGAGACCTGATAACAAAGAGACCTGATAACAAAGAGACCTGATAACGTCTGATAACAGAGACATTACGATACAATACCAATGCCGTTCTCACTCCACAAATACACACGGAAATTCAATTGCCCTGGAGAGTCGCCGGAGGCAAATTCTCCCCCGAGTAAAACAGTCAAGTCTTCCCTCGATCGTCTTAATAGAGGAGTTAATGGATGAGTTGGAGGAAAAGTGAGACGTTGAGGGGGGGGGGATGGATGGGTGAGGGTGGTGGATGGATGAGTGGAGGAGGAGGAGGAGGATGAGTTTGTGGGGAAGATGGAAGGGTGTGGAAGGGAGTTGATAGGTGACGGAGGGAGGACGGGTAAAGGGCGGAGGGTGGGTATGGAAGCAGGATAAATGGAGGCAGGATGGATGTAGAGGCAGGATGGATGTGGAGGCAGGATGGATGTGGGGTAGAGGATGGATAAGAGAGCAGGATGGATGTGGGGAGAAGATTGATGTGAGGATGTGGAGGATGGATGTGGGATGGAGTAGGGATATTGAAGATAGGAAGCGAAGGACAGACGGAGAGAAACTCATGGACAGAAAACAGCAGAAGACAAGAGTAAGACCGGGAAAATATGCAGTTGAAAACACAAACATTTTTAAGATGAGAGAAGGAGATGAGAGTATGAAAAACTGGTAGGATAGAGAGAATGAGAGGGAAGGGAGGGAAAGGTAGAGGAAATGAAGAGAAGAAAGCAGTGTGAGAGAGAGAGAGAGAGAGAGAGAGAGAGAGAGAGAGAGAGAGAGAGAGAGAGAGAGAGAGAGAGAGAGAGAGAGAGAGAGAGAGAGGAGGGAGACAGAGATAGGGAGAGACATTGAAGGATTATTAATATCTCTCTGACGCCATAACATCGAGGTCACCGCTGCTGTATAAAAACAATTAAGTAAAAATATATGTCCACTTCCACAATGGATCTGCCAGAGATTTTATTACTGAAATTTTGTTTTTACATGCGCAGGGTTCCTGTTTCCCTGGCAACACTGCAGAATTGGTAGCGTTGTAAACCCATCACTCACGCCACTCGACGGCTCCACCTTCAGGTTAGGTTTACCAGGTTTACCTGGTTTAAGAGGTATACCTGGTCTACTTGACACAGGGAGTGAAACTGGAGGGAATGAAGATCTCAATAGCTCAACGCGTCAGAAGTGACCATTTCTTGGATGGATTTCTTGGATGAAGATTCGGATTCGTAGTTCTGAGGTTCCGGGTTCGATTCCCCGGTGGAGGCGGAGACAAATGGGCAAAATGTTTCTTTCACCCTGATGCCCCTGTTACCTAGCAGTAAATAGGTACCTGGGAGTTAGACAGCTGCTACGAGCTGTTTCCTGGGGGGGGGCGTGTAACAAAAAAGAGGCCTGGTCGAGGACCGGGCCACGGGGACGCTAAGGCCCCGAAATCATCTCAAGATAACCTCAAGATAACACACTTTTATTAATATATTTATTTATTTGTTTTTATTTATATATACAAGAGGTCTAACATTCTTGTACAAGCACGCATAGTGTTTCGGGCAAGTTATTAATCCCAATTTTCACACACACAAACATCGCCAGGAAGCAGCCCGTAGCAGCTGTCTAACTCGCAAGTATCTATTTGCTACTAGGTGAACTGGCGCATCAGGGTGAAAGAAATTGCCCATTTGTTTCCTCCTCCGCCGGGGATTAAACCCGGACCCTTTAGGACTACTAACACCGAGCGCTGTCCACTCAGCCACCAGCCCCCCCTCACCACTGGTTTAAGAGTGAACGAGGTGATGGCCAGTGAAGTCCCGTGGGGCGAGGACCCGTAGGGCGAGGACCCCGTGGGGCGAGGACCCGTGGGGCGAGGACCCCGTGGGGCGAGGGCCCCGTGGGGCGAGGGCCCCGTGGGGCGAGGACCCCGTGGGGCGAGGACCCCGTGGGGCGAGGACCCCGTGGGGCGAGGACCCCGTGGGGCGAGGACCCCGTGGGGCGAGGACCCCGTGGGGCGAGGGCCCCGTGGGGCGAGGACCCCGTGGGGCGAGGACCCCGTGGGGCGAGGACCCGTGGGGCGAGGACCCGTGGGGCGAGGACCCCGTGGGGCGAGGACCCCGTGGGGCGAGGACCCCGTGGGGCGAGGACCCGTGGGGCGAGGACCCGTGGGGCGAGGACCCCGTGGGGCGAGGACCCCGTGGGGCGAGGACCCCGTGGGGCGAAGGCTCGACATCCCCCCCCCCAGAAACCACACCTGCCTCTTGTTTACGCTGACGGTGGTAATGGTGGTGATGATCGTGGTAATGGTGGTGATGATCGTGGTAATGGTGGTGATGATCGTGGTAATGGTGGTGATGATCGTGGTAATGGTGGTGATGATCGTGGTAATGGTGGTGTTGATCGTGGTAATGGTGGTGATGATCGTGGTAATGGTGGTGATGATCGTGGTAATGGTGGTGTTGATCGTGGTAATGGTGGTGATGATCGTGGTAATGGTGGTGATGATCGTGGTAATGGTGGTGATGATCGTGGTAATGGTGGTGATGATCGTGGTAATGGTGGTGTTGATCGTGGTAATGGTGGTGATGATCGTGGTAATGGTGGTGATGATCGTGGTCAAGGTGGTGATGATCGTGGTAATGGTGGTGATGATCGTGGTAATGGTGGTGATGATCGTGGTAATGGTGGTGATGATCGTGGTAATGGTGGTGATGATCGTGGTAATGGTGGTGATGATCGTGGTAATGGTGGTGATGATCGTGGTAATGGTGGTGATGATCGTGGTCAAGGTGGTGATGATCGTGGTAATGGTGGTGATGATCGTGGTAATGGTGGTGATGATCGTGGTAATGGTGGTGATGATCGTGGTAATGGTGGTGATGATCGTGGTAATAGTGGTGATGATCGTGGTAATGGTGGTGATGATCGTGGTAATGGTGGTGATGATCGTGGTAATGGTGGTGATGATCGTGGTCAAGGTGGTGATGATCGTGGTAATGGTGGTGATGATCGTGGTAATGGTGGTGATGATCGTGGTAATGGTGGTGATGATCGTGGTAATGGTGGTGATGATCGTGGTAATGGTGGTGATGATCGTGGTAATGGTGGTGATGATCGTGGTAATGGTGGTGATGATCGTGGTAATGGTGGTGATGATCGTGGTCAAGGTGGTGATAGTACTGCTGTTAGTGGTAGTGAAAGTTGACGGCACTAATACTGGCGTTAGGCTGAATGACCGTGATTGTTGAATACAGTTGCTAGCTATTATTAGTAATATTGATTGTGGTATTGGAAAGTGCAGTGGTATTAACGCCCAGATACGAACATTTCTAGACGGCTAATGCGACGGACCAACGGACGATGCTACAACAATTGCCCAGCTTCACAACCCACGCTCCACAACCTCTCAACAATCCCCCTCCCCCGCTCCCCCATCACCATCACATCAACCCCCAACACCTTTAAGCCCCCCCTACGCTCCTCACCCACCCAGACCAGACGGCACCGCTCCTGTGCCAGGTAAGTCCACTACGGGCTCACCATAGCCCGTGCTACTTGGAACTTGTTCCGAGTAGCTGAATCTATAACAACAACAACCACACCCACCCCCACCCAGGCACACACTGGCTAAGCTTCCTCCTTGTAGACGTCTAATGATCGACTCTTGCGGGTTCTTAACCAGTAAAGGAGGAAATCTTACACACTTTTTCCCAACGTGATGATTGCTCCGTCACCATTTCTTTAACACTAATACTGTCGTCTATTTTGTAACATGTGAGATTATCTGAAGGGTTTTAAATGTGTTGCATTTTCACACAATAAAACTCGAAACAATGGATATAAATTGGGTAAATATTGATATTGGAAAAACTGGGTTGTTTATATATATGGAATAAAATTGCCGGAACGTTGACGGATTGTTTCAAGCGTAGGTTAGACATGGATATGAATGAACCTGGGTGGCTATAAACCACAACTGCCTCATATGGGCCAACTGGCTTTCTGCAGTTTCCTTATCTCTTATGTTGATTTTGTAACTATTTTACCTCGTGTATTATATTTTGTTTTTAATTTTCGGTCTTTGACTTTACAAAAAAAATAACATTTACCCTTGCAACCCTTCACCCACTTACCTTTCTTGTGCCCTTGTTCATTCCCTCTGTCATTGCCAGTCTTTACCTCAGAGTTAGACCAAGCAAGTGAGGTCTACCTCTTAGTAACTAGTCTTGTAATACCTTTAGGTGTGTTCACCTACAATTACTTTTATTGAGGAAATTAATCGGAGCCGTGGGGGTGACTCGGACCAACGATCTTGATACTCTCAGTCGTGCACCTTGCCCCTGTACCGCTGTATTTCTTGCTGTAGTTAATGCTGGATAAGGTGCAGCAATTTTCAAGTGATTGAAGAGCAGATATTGACTCGCCAGTACAAATTCTCAATTTTGTTAGTGCATTGGCAGGTAGTTGTAGTGCAACTAGTCCTGTTAGCGTAGAGTTTAGACAGTTCTTTAACCTCTCACTGCTAGTCTGTGTGCTAATGTTATTTGTGTAACATTTACAGGCAGTTTTATTATTAAAATATAATAAATTATATTATATATTATAATTTATTATAGTTATATATAATAGTTATAATAAATTATAACTATTATATTATACTATATAATAGCTAATGTTATTTCTGTAAAATTTTACAGGCATTTACAGTTATTTCTGTAAAATTTACAGGCAGTAGCAGCGCGTCTTGTTGATGGCTGGGCTGAGCCATTAGTAAGAGCACAATGCTCGTGAGACCAGAAAAGCAAGATTTACACCACCCTTCTTGGTGATGTGTGTGTGTGTGTGTGTGTGTGTGTGTGTGTGTGTGTGTGTGTGTGTGTGTGTGTGTGTGTGTGTGTGTGTAATGCTTTGAGGGCGGGGTGTAGGTAGGCTGTGATATTTGTCATTGGTAAATTGCATTTAAAACTTATATTTTATAAGTTTGGAGACATTTTTTCCTCATGCACTACAGCATACGAAGCACTAAAGCATACTATGGGTCACACCAATACTTACTCGGTGTGTTAGCAATAATCACTGGAGTATTGTATGAACAAAACAATATATCTCTGAGCAGGACTGGATATTTCAAGACTCTTATAAGTAATGCAAAGAATCATGTTCATTTGTACGAGTCTCTCTAGAACAAAGCTTCAGTTCTTCCTTTGTTGATCATATTTATCCATCTTTTGGCAGCGAGAATTAGCCTCGTGACTTCATTTTGTACTACAGAACTAGTTTCTTCAAATCAGTGACGGGGAAGATAATTAAACGATGGATATGTTAATTAGCTTGGGATCTATGCGACGTATTTATTTCTGCCAAGTTGTATCTATGGCGAATGAGCTTTAACTCTTGGGCTCCACCTCTCAGTCATTGTTATGCCTGGCCTCGGGCCGGGCTTGGGGGAGTAGAAGAACTCCCAGAACCCCATCAAGCAGGTATCATTCATCTGGGGCAAACTTAATTTATTGTCCTTCGCCATATATAACCACGATGCTCACTCCACTCCCTTGGGTCTACTCGCACACTCCACCAATACCTGGAACATACCTCAAAGGGTTTTGGGAGTTGTTCTTCTACTCCCCGAGTCCGGCTAGAGGCCAGGCTGGAGGCTTCTTCAAATTTATCCTAATCATTTTCGTTCAGAAATTTCCACCTGTGGCCTCTTGCCTTGTCTCCAATCATACTAAAAATTCAGACACAAGAGACGGGAGAACACGGTGGCTCCTGTGATAAAAATTCTTCCGGCGAGTTTTCTGAACTGTTCATTTCAACAGATGTCCGTAATTTGTAATATTTACGAACTGGAAACCATAATAACACGGTTTCCATGCCCTAATAGTAGGAATAAATATATATTTTTCATAATTCTATGTAATTCATTATTCCTGAATTTAACACCACTAAAATTTTGTGTTAAGTCAATTTTGCTCAAATAACATTGATATTATTCATAAATTAATTAACATTACTGTGGCACCACCGGAGGTGAGGAGGGCTCGCCACCGGGGTAGTCAGGTACTCGTTCAGTCAACTGTCCACGACGCAGCTCGTTTTCAGCCTTGCTGTACTGTCCACCCGTTTCCCCATACCAGGGAAATTATTACGTGAGCGGTTATAGTATTGTTTAAGCCTTTTGCGGTTGATACATTTTCTACGAACTTTCCGCACAGCTCCACTGGAGACACGAAGGCTCCGTGGAGGACACGGAGTATTCCTCCCTGTCCTCCGTGAGCCTCCGTGGGGGACACGGAGGCTCCGTGGAGGACACGGACTCTACTGATCCTCAGAGAACACGGGAGGCGTCTCGCAGGACATGGAAAAGGGAAGGGAAGGGAACTATCAGGGGGGGAAAGCGCCAAGCCAATACGACTATATAGCACTGGGAAGGGGTCAGGATAAGGATTTGGGATGGGACGGAGGGAAGGAATGATACCCAACCACTTGGACGGTCGGGGATTGAACACCGACCTGCATGTAGCGAGACCGTCGCTCTATCGTCCAGCCCAAGTGGTTGGACTAGGACATGGAAAAAAAACAAGTCATTTACCACGAGGACTATCAGAGATCCTTTCCATGGCCATCAGAAGAGGACAAGACAAGGATCGCGATACAGACAGGTCGTACACCATAAACAACGTCCGCGTAACAGTAGTGTTAATAAAATAAAAAAAAAAAAAAAAAAAACATCACGGCGGGAGAGTAGAAACCCACTCAATCACGGGCTCACCATAACCCGTGCTACTTGAAACATTTTGTTCCAGGTAGCGAATCTTTAACAACATCAACCACCCACTCAATACACAACTTTTAAAACTTTTAAATCTACCAAACCCCACGACACAGTCACGGGAATGACAGATAACACGAAAAGCGTCACGTTTAGGGGAGTTAGTTTAGGTGGGTACACGTTCCCTCAATGCGAAATCTATCCCATTTCATTTGCTTTACATTGTGGCGCAGTGCGTTAGACAATTCATTAAATATAATAGAGTCGGCAGAGAGCCATTAAGCATTGCCTGTAGGTTTCAGTGTTACCGGCTTGGCTGCTCTATTTTCTTATCTGTTACCGGCTTGGCTGCTCTATTTTCTTATCTGTTACCGGCTTGGCTGCTCTATTTTCTTATCTGTTACCGGCTTGGCTGCTCTATTTTCTTATCTGTTACCGGCTTGGCTGCTCTATTTTCTTATCTCCACAAAGGCTATGATGGTTGATCATTAGTTGTTGGTGTCTAAAGGTGTATAGTGTGTTTCATGGGGTCCAGTGTGGTGTTTCATGGGGTCCAGTGTGGTGTTTCATGGGGTCCAGTGTGGTGTTGCGTGGGGTCCAGTGTGGTGTTGCGTGGGGTCCAGTGTGGTGTTTCGTGGGGTCCAGTGTGGTGTTTCGTGGGGTCCAGTGTGGTGTTTCGTGGGGTCCAGTGTGGTGTTTCATGGGGTCCAGTGTGGTGTTTCGTGGGGTCCAGTGTGGTGTTGCGTGGGGTCCAGGGTGGTGTTGCATGGGGTCCAGTGTGGTGTTGCGTGGGGTCCAGTGTGGTGTTGCGTGGGGTCCAGTGTGGTGTTGTATGGGGTTCAGTGTGGTGTTTCGTGGGGTCCAGTGAGGTGTTTCGTGGGGTCCAGTGTGGTGTTTCGTGGGGTCCAGTGTGGTGTTTCATGGGGTCCAGTGTGGTGTTTCGTGGGGTCCAGTGTGGTGTTGTATGAGGTCTAGTGTGGTGTTTCGTGGGGTCCAGTGTGGTGTTTCGTGGGGTCCAGTGTGGTGTTTCATGGGGTCCAGTGTGGTGTTTCGTGGGGTCCAGTGTGGTGTTTCGTGGGGTCCAGTGTGGTGTTTCGTGGGGTCCAGTGTGGTGTTTCGTGGGGTCCAGTGTGGTGTTTCGTGGGGTCCAGTGTGGTGTTTCGTGGGGTCCAGTGTGGTGTTGCGTGGGGTCCAGTGTGGTGTTGCGTGGGGTCCAGTGTGGTGTTGCGTGGGGTCCAGTGTGGTGTTGTATGGGGTTCAGTGTGGTGTTTCGTGGGGTCCAGTGTGGTGTTTCGTGGGGTCCAGTGTGGTGTTTCGTGGGGTCCAGTGTGGTGTTTCATGGGGTCCAGTGTGGTGTTTCGTGGGGTCCAGTGTGGTGTTGTATGAGGTCTAGTGTGGTGTTTCGTGGGGTCCAGTGTGGTGTTTCGTGGGGTCCAGTGTGGTGTTTCATGGGGTCCAGTGTGGTGTTTCGTGGGGTCCAGTGTGGTGTTTCGTGGGGTCCAGTGTGGTGTTTCGTGGGGTCCAGTGTGGTGTTGCGTGGGGTCCAGTGTGGTGTTTCGTGGGATCCAGTGTGGTGTTGTATGGGGGTCCAGTGTGGTGTTTCGTGGGGTCCAGTGTGGTGTTTCATGGGGTATAGTGTGGTGTTTCATGGGGTCTAGTGTGGTGTTTCATGGGGTCCAGTGTGGTGTTTCATGGGGTCCAGTGTGGTGTTGTATGAGGTCTAGTGTGGTGTTTCATGGGGTCCAGTGTGGTGTTTCATGGGGTCCAGTGCGGTGTTTCATGGGGTCCAGTGTGGTGTTTCATGGGGTCCAGTGTGGTGTTTCATGGGGTCCAGTGTGGTTTCATGGGATCCAGTGTGGTGTTTCATGGGGTCCAGTGTGGTGTTTCATGGGGTCCAGTGTGGTGTTTCGTGGGGTCCAGTGTGGTATTTCGTGGGGTCCAGTGCGGTGTTTCGTGGGGTCCAGTGCGGTGTTTCATGGGGTCCAGTGTGGTGTTTCATGGGGTCCAGTGTGATGTTTCGTGGGGTCCAGTGTGGTGTTTCGTGGGGTCCAGTGTGGTGTTTCGTGGGGTCCAGTGTGGTGTTTCATGGGGTCCAGTGTGGTGTTGCATGGGGTCCAGTGTGGTGTTGCATGGGGTCCAGTGTGGTGTTGCATGGGGTCCAGTGTGGTATTTCATGGGGTCCAGTGCGGTGTTTCATGGGGTTTAGTGTGGTGTTTCATGGGGTCCAGTGCGGGTCCAGTGCGGTGTTTCATGAGGTCTAGTGCGGTGTTTCATGGGGTCCAGTGTGGTGTTTCATGGGGTCTAGTGTGGTGTTTCATGGGGTCCAGTGTGGTGTTGTATGAGGTCTAGTGTGGTGTTGTATGGGGTCCAGTGTGGTGTTTCATGGGGTCCAGTGTGGTGTTTCATGGGGTCCAGTGTGGTGTTTCATGGGGTCCAGTGTGGTGTTTCATGAGGTCTAGTGTGGTGTTTCATGGGGTCCAGTGTGGTGTTTCATGGGGTCCAGTGTGGTGTTTCATGAGGTCTAGTGTGGTGTTTCATGAGGTCTAGTGTGGTGTTTCATGGGGTCCAGTGTGGTGTTTCATGAGGTCTAGTGTGGTGTTTCATGGGGTCCAGTGTGGTGTTTCATGGGGTCCAGTGTGGTGTTTCATGGGGTCCAGTGTGGTGTTTCATGGGGTCCAGTGTGGTGTTTCATGGGGTCCAGTGTGGTGTTTCATGAGGTCTAGTGTGGTGTTTCATGGGGTCCAGTGTGGTGTTTCATGGGGTCCAGTGTGGTGTTTCATGGGGTCCAGTGTGGTGTTTCATGGGGTCCAGTGTGGTGTTTCATGAGGTCTAGTGTGGTGTTGCATAGGGTCCAGTGTGTTGTATAGCGTCTGTGACCTACTAAGCTGAGGGACCTGTATGGTTTTACGGTGTAAATGATCTATTGCAGTGAAAAATGTACACAGATTACCATATATGATGGAACCAAAAACAAAAACATTAAGCAAATATGCATGTCAAGAGCCGTTTATGTGATTATTGGTTGGTTTTTCTCCTTGATGCTGGTACTATGATCACAACATTAAAGATACCGAGCGGAATAGACGAGGATAGCCTCTTCAAATTGAGAAAGTTAGACAAGAGGACACAAGTGGAAGCTGGAAACGTAAATATGTCTTAGAAAATATAAGGAAATTCTCGTACCCAGTATGTGGTGGTCAACAAGAGGAATGTATCGAGAGAAGTTGTGGAAGCCACCTCCATCCACAACTTTAAGGCCAGATTCGACAAAGAATTAGACCATCTTGAGTTATCTTGAGGGGATTTCGGGGCTTTAGTGTCCCTGCGGCCCGGTCCTCGACCAGGCCTCCACTCCCAGGAAGCAGCCCGTGACAGCTGACTAACACCCAGGTACCTATTTCACTGCTAGGTAACAGGAGCATAGGGTGAAAGAAACTCTGCCCATTGTTTCTCGCCGGCGCCTGGGATTGAACCCAGGACCACAGGATCACAAGTCCAGCGTGCTGTCCGCTCGGCCGACCGGCTCCTAACCATAAGAATAATTAAATCATAGGGGACAAGGGGCATAAAGAACTAGTCCTTATTTCCCGTAGAGACTGATAAATATTATGATTAGTTTATTTAAAAGCGGGACTTGTGCTCTATCAGCTTCAGGGACCGGGAAGGGGGTCAGTGGAGGTGTTTTTTTTTTATTTTTTTTTTATTTTTTACCACAGACGTGGCCACACATTTACAATGCTAACCAGCATATATACATTTTCTTCTGTCCTCCATGGACAGGGTTAGAGAAATGTTAAACACAGAGTTCAAGGGTCGAGATGCAGGTCTAGTCCTCTATCTCCATTAACTCTAAAAACAAATCTGAGGTCACTCTAGGTTCTTGGCCTCGTCTATTCCAGCGGGTACTCCAGGGTGGCTTAAATTTCACTTAAACAACGTCTTAGGGCAGTGCCAGCGAGGGGTGGTACAATGTCCTCCTCCCCCACCCCCCTCCTTCAGCATCATTCTTATTGCAATTGCTAGCATCGCCGTCGCCCCCCCCCTTCCTCCTGCTCCACCGTCACAGCAAACTCGATTTGCCCTTAACTATTCCTCCACCTTGTTTGCTGCCATTGTCCTGTAACTTGACCTCGTGTCAAGCGGAGGCGAGGGCGACAGTCTCAACTCAAGGGCAACCTATCGCACGGCACTTCCTGCCTTCCGGTCCAGCAGCCTATTAACTGGCGAGTCTGAACTCGATTCGGGAGAGGCTTCCCGAGGCTTTCCCAGGCTTTCCGAAGCTTCTCTAGGCTTCCCCAGGCTTCCCGAGACTTCCTGAAGCTTTCCCAGGCTTCCCAAAGCTTCCCCAGGCTTCCCGAAGCTTCTCCAGGCTTCCCGAGGCTTCCCGAAGCTTCCCAGGCTTCCCGAAGCTTCCCAGGCTTCCCGAAGCTTCTCCAGGCTTCCCGAGGCTTCTCTGAGAGTTGTCTTCCACATCACGAACTGTACCTGCAGAACGGTCTCTCTCTCCGGGTGTATACGGATCGTCCCTAACACACGGGGTGTACCTGGAGTGTCCCCTAACACACAGGGTGTATCTGGAGTGCCCCTTAACACACGGGGTGTACCTGGAGTGTCCCCTAACACACAGGGTGTATCTGGAGTGCCCCTTAACACACGGGGTGTACCTGGAGTGCCCCTTAACACACGGGGTGTACCTGGAGTGTCCCTAACACACGAGGTGTACCTGGAGTGTCCCTAACACACGAGGTGTACCTGGAGTGTCCCCTAACACACGAGGTGTACCTGGAGTGCCCCTTAACACACGGGGTGTACCTGGAGTGCCCCTTAACACACGAGGTGTGTCCGAAAATGCGCCGAAAATCCTTTGTAAGATTAGGGACGAGACTTTACTGAACACAGTTGCCGCGACTTTTAACACCGTGTCTTAATTAAAAGGTGCGAGGAGCGCCTGTTGACTGTTAACAGGTGCAACGCCCGCTCAAGCAGCGGCCACACAAAAAAAAGCAAGAAAAAAGTTCCGAGGGAAAATGACGATGGAAGTAGTTTAATTAAAAAGTACACTGCAAAATATATATATATAATGAAAAAAGGAATATTTAAAAGTTGAGAGGCAAGGCAAGGGGGACAATGGTTGGGGGGAGGGGTGGGAGGACGATGATTTGGGGTGGGGGGTTGGGGGGTTGGGGGGATATTGTTAAAACTTTGATAGCACGTTATGCGCTTAACTTATTCCTTTCCCTTTCTCTTCCCTTTTTTCCCCTCCTCCCTCTCCCGTTACCTTTCCCTCCCCACCCCCACCAACTCTACCTAAATTCTGTTGTACCACCAACACTGAAGGGGCTCTAGAGAGGCCCAAAGGATAGTGTTCCTGTCGTGAAACTCAACAATCCAAGACCTGAGGCCAGATTCACGAAGCAGTTACGCAAGTACTTACGAACGTGTACATCTTTCCTCAATCTTTGACGGCTTTGGTTACATTTATTAAAACAGTTTACAAGCATGAAAACTTCCCAATCAACTGTTGTTATTGTTATAAACAGCCTCCTGGTGCTTCGGAGCTCATTAACTGTTAATTAATTGTAAACAAATCCGCCAAATGAACAAATCCACAGGGGCCGTGACGAGGATTCGAACCTGCGTCCGGGAGCATCCCAGACACTGCCTTAATCGACTGAGCTACGACAGGGTTCCCGGACGCAGGTTCGAATCCTCGTCACGGCTCTTGTGGATTTGTTCATTTGATGCATCACGTTATTGTGATCTCTGTGTGTGAAAGCCGCCAAAGATTAAGAAAAGAAGTATTGGTTCGTAAGTGCTTGCGTAACTGCTTCGTGAATCTGGCCCCTGTTCTCCTGCCACGATGCATTTTTAAGGTTGACGTCTTTTTTAACGTCAAACATTCATACTATAGATATATAGGGTGAAGCCCGGCTCATCTATGGGACAGAGCTTATATATACATTGTTATTATTATATTATTAAATGTTATTATTTATTAAATGTTATTATTCATTAAATGTTATTATTTATTATTAAATGTTAAATAATAACATTTTTTATTATTTTCCCGATAATCCACAAGTATCAGGAAACGTTATTAATTTGAATTGAGACATAATCTCGCAATACCACAATGTAAATACGTTATTTGTACCACGTGACCCGGTAACCCCCGTTATTTGTACCACGTGACCCGGTAACCCCCGTTATTTGTACCACGTGACCCGGTAACCCAGTTATTTGTACCACGTGACCCGGTAACCCCCGTTATTTGTACCACGTGACCCGGTAACCCCCGTTATTTGTACCACGTGACCCGGTAACCCCCGTTATTTGTACCACGTGACCCGGTAACCCCCGTTATGTGTACCACGTGACCCGGTAACCCCCGTTATTTGTACCACGTGACCCGGTAACCCCCGTTATTTGTACCACGTGACCCGGTAACCCCCGTTATTTGTACCACGTGACCCGGTAACCCCCGTTATTTGTACCACGTGACCCGGTAACCCCCGTTATTTGTACCACGTGACCCGGTAACCCCCGTTATTTGTACCACGTGACCCGGTAACCCCCGTTATTTGTACCACGTGACCCGGTAACCCCCGTTATTTGTACCACGTGACCCGGTAACCCCCGTTATTTGTACCACGTGACCCGGTAACCCCCGTTATTTGTACCACGTGACCCGGTAACCCCCGTTATTTGTACCACGTGACCCGGTAACCCCCGTTATTTGTACTACGTGACCCGGTAACCCCCGTTATTTGTACCACGTGACCCGGTAACCCCCGTTATTTGTACCACGTGACCCGGTAACCCAGTTATTTGTACCACGTGACCCGGTAGCCTCGATTGTACGATATATCAACGTCACTGCGTTACTTGTATGTTAACAACTGTTGGGATCGAACTGTCGAAAACCCAACACATTTAAACTTGGTTTGTTCTGTAAGTGCTTTTCTTATGCTTTGTAATCCAACTGGATACTTTGATTTTTTTTCAGGTGTCAGCCTCAGCATGACGTATTGTCAGGTGCGACACACTTAATTCTGAGATCTGACCGAGGACAAGAAATAATTTTGGAGAAGATTAATGGATATATTCAGCTATATCTCTAAAACACGGTGGTACATTATATGTACAGCTATAGAGAATATATATATATATATATATATATATATATATATATATATATATATATATATATATATATATATATATATATATATATATTTTATTAATATTATATATATACTAAGACACTGTACTTGTATGTACAGTAAAATATACACCAAAACCTTATGTATATGCCAATGAGATGGCCGCCACTCGTCAGTCGATTCAACTCGTTAAGGACCATCTACTTTTCGGGATGGGTCCAATAAATCCAGAACAGCGGTAGATTTCCGAGACGTCATACGGAGTCGACCATGCCACTACGTCCTAAGGCCCGTGTGGCTGGAGGTGTGGATAACGCTGTCACAAACTAGTCACATATACACACACGACGACGGCATGTCGACCAAATGGGAGTGAGTAGAGTACTGTTCAGCTCATGCTCTGTCCAGCACTCATTGCCTCGCCCGGTGATTCTGATTGGCTAAGAGAATTCCCGCCACCAGACGAGCCACACCGTGCTGACCGTTAACGACCTTCACGGTCGTTAACCTTGTTCTCCCTGTAATACTGAAAGTATTACTATTAAATAACAGTGCCATTTTTTATGCGACGCAATAACACGATAAGGCATTCCGTAACACAACGTACCCACATTATTTGTACTCGGTCACAACGTCACGTTGTTACAACTCACAGTTACGTTGTTAAGTTTGCTGAGAGGAAATAATTTGACTGTTTACAAGGTACTGTGTTATAGTGATGTGACTCACCGTCATTCTTCACCATTCCCCCACGAAAACCATCACTATTCCCCTATCACAACCCCTCCCCCACCACACTCACCACCTACTACCACACCCATCACAACCATAGCACCAGAACCTTCACAACCACACAAACAATACCACATCACAATTACACCTTTTTATCTTCGTTTTTCCTTCACGTCAATTAAAAACAAAAACATGAGACCAACTGGGGGAAAAAAATGATAATAATGATGCAATTATGTTTAGATCGCATAATCAGGCTAACCCGGCGGCCACGGTACGAGGCTTTAGAGGCTAAACCTGCATCTGGCCCTCAAGGAGTCCTCGACCCCACGGACGTCTGTGGTGAAGCCTGTTCATGCTCTAGAACACGCCCTTTTGCCTATTACCAGGCGAGTAGTGTTCACTTTGATCATCCTGGATAAAAGAACAGGCTTGAAGCAGGGAAAAAAAAACTTTTTCTTCTTATTAGCGGAGCCATGGGGGAGCCTGAGGCCTCTACAAGATTAGTTACCCCTCAACTGTATATATATATATATATATATATATATATATATATATATATATATATATATATATATATATATATATATATATATATATATATATATATATATATAATCTATATAATCTATAATAATATAAGACTAGAAATAAAAATGAATTTTGGAGAATTGATTTTTCAATTACCATCGACAGTGAAAAGAAACATAAGAAAAATTGAGAAAATTCGTTTTAGACTTATTAATTATATTTTTTCGGTCATATTTAATAACGAGAGAGAGAGAGAGAGAGAGAGAGAGAGAGAGAGAGAGAGAGAGAGAGAGAGAGAGAGAGAGAGAGAGAGAGAGAGAGAGAGAGAGAGAGAGAGAGAAAGCGCGCCACTGAACCAACAAGAAAAGTGTACCCCCATAAAATGTCGCCAAGACCTAAGTACTCTCATCTATATAAACGTGGGACACTTACAGAGTGTGGTGTAATTTCCCGTATCCTTTGCATTATAAAGCTTGCACGCTAACTTGATTTTAGAACGATATGACAGCGAAATGATTTCTTAAGATATAATATATATCTCCTTTCCTTCCAACCCTTCCATCCCTCAACCCACACCCTCCTTCCATCCCACCCCACATCAATCACCATCAACTCTACTTTCTACTACTACCATTACCACCCTTACTACAATTACCACTCACTGTAGCTACCATCACCACAATCTCCACCACTTATCCTTTTCTCAACCACACCACCACTACCACCCTCAACCACAACAACTACTCTAGCACCACCACCCGCCTCAACCACTATCCCTGCACCACAGTGGCTGGTTGTTCCACACCTTCATAATGTTAAAATCCTGATGTTCTTTAATGCTAGTTGCTATACCTTTCATTTGGCTCTTAATCCAATTTAGTACTTCATCATTCAACTTTCAAATTCAATTTCTCATTCAGAATTGGGATGGAGACATTGCTTTGGTCAAGATGAATAATATAATCTTTACTAATATAATCCACTGCTTCAAATACTCCTCAATAGAATCAAAAAGGATTTGTAAGACAGGAGGAGATCCCCCAATTCTGCATATCTGACTGAGTTATGAATGTTTGATAAAAATGTTTTAAAAGGTGGTTACGAGGTGAATTTGCTATTATAGTCTAAGGTAGCTTCCCCACACTCAATTTTATGGTAAATGGGTTGATTTTAGGCGCTATAATTGTGTATAGAATCATCAGGAACTACGTTAGCAACCCTCCAAGCTTCTGGGAGCATTCTTGGTATCATTAATTTTCTTAACACACTGGTTAGTGACTCATTGAGGTCTTCCTTGTGTTCTTGGGAGCTGAAGACCTTTTTTGGGATTTGAGTTTTATACTGCCTTGAAAAATATCTGCTTGCATTGTATTTTTTTTCATTTGTCCTTTCTTTTATTTAATCTACTTTGTAAGTTCATCGGTTTGGTATACCACAGCTGAGGTTGCTTCTAGAGCCAGTGTGTACTCACATAGTTGTACTTGCGGGGGTTGAGCTCAGGCTCGTGTGTGTGTGTGTGTGTGTGTGTGTGTGTGTGTGTGTGTGTGTGTGTGTGTGTGTGTGTGTGTGTGTGTGTGTGTGCGCGCGCGCGCGCGTCGCTTTTCTATCCGCCTGCCATTTAATATAAAGACTTCCGACTTTAATTTGTTCGATCATATCTACTATTAGAGTAGTGGAAGGAATGGGCTCTTAATTACTACCCCATTATCTATTTTATCCCATTTTCTGTTACTCTTGAGCCGAATGAGTAATTTCTTCCATTTCTATGGTTGCTTCTGTCTCTCTAGTGTCCACCCATATATTTTCTTCTATGTCTATTCATTGTAAACATTTACGCTTTTTCCAACCTCTCAATATGCCTAAGTATTTCATATGTCTCGATCAGGTCTCCTCTCTTTCTATTCTAGTGTTCTAAGTCCAGCACTTCAAATTTTTCTTTGTACTCAATCCCATGAAATTCTGGGACGGGTCTCTCTACAAAGATGTGTACCTTTGAAAGTCCCCTTATAAGCGTTTTGAGGAACAGGCAGGCTCCACGTCCGAGCTGCATAGTCTAGAATTCGTCTCATGTAGGTGGTGTAGTGCTCAGAATGCTTCTTTACTAAGGTACCTAAAGGGATGTTCTGTTGCTTGGCATGATATGATAATGTTTTGGTAGCTAAATGAATTGTGGGGTTCAGTCCCTGAGCCCATTATGTGCCTCTGTAACCCTTTTCATTACCGCCCACAAAATGGGTATGGGGTGCATAATAAATGAACTAAACTAAACTTTGGTACTACCACTAGGGCAATACCTGGAGTTGGTACTACCACTAGGGCAATACCTGGAGTTGGTACTACCACCACCAGCTCCCACAACACAATATTGTGCCATAGGTCCCATATAATAAGTGCAGCATTTAATGTAAGACTCAGGCGTTACCTAGGACCTCAGAGGACACTTTATCTCAATGGTTTACAACTCACTGTCCCTCGCCACTACTGCTCTACTTCACCCTAACTTCTAAGACGACGTTGTTTCTCGTTATCAAATTTTCTTTTCATCTCAAAATTGTTTCTATTTTAGTCTACCCTTTTTCAACGGACACAAGCGTAGACTTGTGTTTTTAACTTCAAGTAGGTGAAGTTACAAGGGAAATAGAACAATAACTAAACGAACAAGGGCATGAGTCTGAAGAACAACATGAACTCAAAGAACAGGATCAGCAACAAAAACAAGAGAACGAAGAGAAGAAAATGGATAAAATGGGAAAGAGAAATTCAGTCATTTTGGCGCGAATATGGGGGGGGGGGATTTTATTTATTTATTTATTTTTATTTTTGAGGAAGGACTTGTGGAATGTTCATATCCGAGTGTGTGTGAGGTGTAGGCGTAGAGACGCGACGGTGTATGTGGGTGTACTGGTGTGTATGTGTAGTGGTGTGTGTATCCTGATGTGTACTCACCTAGTTGTGCTTGCGGGGGTTGAGCTCTGGCTCTTTGGTCCCGCCATGTGTATGTGTGTGTGTGTGTGTGTGTGTGTGTGTGTGTGTGTGTGTGTGTGTGTGTGTGTGTGTGTGTGTGTGTGTGTGTGTGTGATTGTGTACTGGTGTGTACTAGTGCTCACCTAGTTGTACTCATCTAGCTGTGCTTGCGGGGGTTGAGCTGTGGCGCTTTGGTCCTGGTGTGGGTGTACTGGTGAAAGTGTACTAGTGTGTAGGTGGCGAGACGGAAGGGCATAGTGAAACGATGGTAAATGTAATAATAGGAAAAAGAGGGAGGAGGAAAAAATGAAAAATTATAAGGGTACTATTAGAGCCGGGAGAGAGAAATGGGTAGAAAAAGAAGGGGGTGAAGGAGAGGGAGGAATGAAGAGGGAGGGAGGGAGAGAGAGAGAGAGAGAGAGAGAGAGAGAGAGAGAGAGAGAGAGAGAGAGAGAGAGAGAGAGAGAGAGAGAGAGAGAGAGAGAGAGAGAGAGAGAGAGAGATAAAGAGGTGTAATAAAAAAAGGGATAAAGAAAAAGAGGAAGAGATAACGAGAGATGAATGGAAGAGAAGAGATAACTTTAGGAGTGGGAGGGAGGCAAAAAACACGCAACATGAGAGAGTTTACAGAAACAAATTCTCGACAATTTATCACAATAAACGAATAAACGAGACGGAGAGAGACAGGGTAAAAAGTGACAGTGAGACCACACAGCCCATTATCCACTATAACTACTGAACGGAACACAGATGTCTCCTCGGAAGCCTATCCCGCCAAGCACACGACGAAACGACAACGTAGTTACAACGTTCGAACAACTTGTAACACCTAACCCTGGAAACACAAACCGAAACTGTCTCTATTTTCGCTCTTGTTACAACTTGTAATAAAGTTGTTACAGCTTGGCTTAACGTGTTTATGACGTATTAGAACGTTGTTACAACTTGCTATATTGGTTGTTATAGCTGGTTAGGAGGTGTTAAAACTTGTTCGAACGTTGTACCAACGGCGTAGTTTCGGTGTGTGTTTGGCGGATAATAAGTTGTAACAAGGTTCTAATACGTCATAAAAACGTTAGACCAAGATGAAATAACTTTATTACAAGTTGTAACAAGCGGAAAATGGGGCCAGTTACGTTCTGTGATTGCAGGGATATGCGTCTTCTTCCTCTCATTCCTTAATTCTCTTTCTAAATTGTCTCCCTCTTTCCTAGGACCGATTCCTCCCCCTTCTATGTTGCTGGACCTATTCTGTCCTTCATGTCCTCTCCCTATTCGTTAGTCTTACGACCCTTCTACGTTAAGAATGTCGTCAATTAGGGCCACCCCCCTTCTCTCTCTCTCTCGTCCAACTACTTGGGCTGGACGGTAGAGCGACGGTCTCGCTTCATGCAGGTCGGCGTTCAATCCCCGACCGTCCAAGTGGCTGGGCACCATTCTTTCCCCTTCTCCGTCCCATCCTTAATCCTTATCCTGACCCCCCTTCCCAGTGCTATATAGTAGTAATGGCTTGGTGCTTTCCCCTGATAGTTCCCTCTCTCCTCTCCCCCTCCCCCCACCCGCCCCACAGGCAAAACTGTCACCAATTTCTCTTCTCTCCCTGACAGGCAACGCTTCAAATTCTGGCGCGGTAATTAGCACCCTCCTGGGAGCCGCCACCACCATGATTCCCGCCTCTAAACGTCAGAATATTGACCATTGTGGCTTGCTGTTGCTTCCCCACACCTGCCTCTCCCCTCCCCGCTCCCAGGGGGGGCACGTTATCCAAAGCGGTGCCGGCTTCATATTGAATCTACGTCGTCAGCATTGATTCAACGTTGAATTGGCGTTGATGACGTTGATTCGGCGTCGAACTGGCACCGCTTTTGGTTATCGTGGGCACTGTATGAGCCTCCCCGGCCATCCACGACCACCAGCCAAGCCCTCTCAGCCTTGGAATGATCCGCCATTTGAAGTTACATCATTTTTTTTCCTTTTATACGTTAACAATATGCGCCCAAGGTCAAGAACTGACTGGTATGTGGTACAGCTGGTACTCCCAACACACACACTTGGGTATAACTTCCCTATGTGAGCAGTAAAACGCGAGCACACACAGCACCGCTCTTGTGCCAGGTAAGTTACGGGCTCACCATAGCCCGTGCTACTTGGAACTTGTTCCGAGTAGCTGAATCTATAACAACAACAACAACAACAGTAAAACGAAGAACTCTGGAGACATCTCCCGTCACGCAGGGTGCAGTCGCATCTCCACAGATCTCCAGTATCAGCTCTTGATACTGGCAATGGCTCAAAAGGGCCCACCACTTACGGGCTATTCATGCCCGTGCCACCTTTTGAGTGGCTTAACCTTTATCAATCAATCAATTAGTAAAACTAACAGATACCAAGTTCTGTGGCTATATAGCTCATCTCTTAAAGACTACCCACCTGTTGTTGCTTCCGGGGATCAACGTCCCGGGGGTCCGGTCTCTGACCAGGCCTCCTAGTTTGAGGTCTGGTCAACCCGACTTTTTACAAGTTGAAACACTTTTAGTTCATCTCATATCCTTTTGGAAGGAGAGGGACTTAACAAGCTACTGAAGTTAGCAATAACACTATTGAGAATTATACAAGTCAATACGACCTTTTGTATTATTCTTGATGGGTCCACCAGCTCCAATATTGCTCAAGATAAGTTATTTTGTTCTTTCAACAGGCGAGAGTGTTCGTAAGCCACCAACGTGCTCATTTAATACTAAGATTGATTGATGAAGATTAAGCCACTCAAAAGGTGGCACGGGCATGAATAGCCCGTAAGTGGAGGCCCTTTTGAGCCATTACCAGTATCAAAAGATGATACTGGAGATCTGTGGAGGTGCGACTGCACCCTGGGTGACGGGAGATGTCTCCCGATGGATTTAATGCTAAATGATTGATTGATTGATAAAGATTAAGCCACCCAAGAGGTGGCACGGGCATGAATAGCCCGTAATAATGCTAAATGGTCGAGGAAATCATTTCTAACCTCTTCAAACTGAACATATCATTTGCATGCAACGTGCCTGCAACTGACATCTTATCTGCACCCAAGCATAAAAATACTGAGGCGCACTCGTCATTAAGAAGGATAATGAGAAGCTCTTCTCAAAGCATTAACATTTGAAGCAATTGCCTCCTCTGTTAATCACCTAATGTTACAAGATCATTAGTACAAGATGGTTGACTGATGGCTCAGCCCATCCATCAGCTGGGGGCGCTCAGGCAGATTGTAACTTTTATAGAAATAATTATTGCACAGAGGCGAGAATTGTCAGACTAATCAACTCCCTGAACATTTCACAAGCACAACTACTAGCTGAACTACAATTAGACACCAGAACATTATCAAACAAAGCAAGAGGAGAATACAGACGAGGAGTCGACAATCGACTTGAGAATGGTCCAGGACGGACCGAAACGTCGTCGTCCCTTCACCTTCTAGTGTGTGGTCTGGTCAACAAGGGGAGAAACAGTAATTTCTGTGATTAGCGGTCTGATGACCAGACCACACACTAGAAGGTGAAGGGACGACGACGTTTCGGTCCGTCCTGGACCATTCTCCAGGACGGACCGAAACTTGACAATCGACTTGAGAATGGTCCAGGACGGACCGAAACGTCGTCGTCCCTTCACCTTCTAGTGTGTGGTCTGATCATCATACTTTTGCCACGTTATTGTGACTCATCGCCTGCATTAGTGGTCTGTTTTTTAACCTGTCAAGATACATAGTACGAATCTCATAATAAAAAGCATTAAATAACCCGGGTGTTGCACACAAAAACGGGTTCAGGATCTCTTTAGTATGAACAAGCTCTCGCACAAACATAACTCACCATGAACAAATCCACAAGGGTCGTGACGAGGGTTCGAACCTACGTCCCAGAGCCCTGTGGATTTGTTCATTTGATGCATCACGCTATTTGTGATTTCTGTATGTGTAATAACTCACCATCACGTCGCCGACAAAGCAACAAAATGAGCAATTAACAACTTTGAACTTCAGTTCAAAGTTGTTCAGTTCACACACACACACACACACACACACACACACACACACACATCGAGCTAATATAGCCACATTCAGAATGTATGCTATTTTCTGTGTTTTAATTTAAATACGGTAAGAAAAGCGGTCAGGTTTGTGTGTGTGTGTGTGTGTGTGTGTGTGTGTGTGTGTGTGTGTGTGTGTGTGTGTGTGTGTGTGTGTGTGTGTGTGTGTGTCTGTCTTGTATGTGAAGCAGTATATCCGACATGTTAAACCACCACCACTACCCGTACTACCGCTATTATCTCCACAATTACTACTAGAACCATTACTACCACCACCACACCAACAATACTACTATTACCACCACCACCACTACTATCACCACCACCACCACTATCACCACCACCACCACTATCACCACCACCACCACCATCACCGGCAGTAGACACTATGGGAAAAACGTAAGAACTCAAAACAGAAAAAAAGATACTAAATACAAAAATCTTTCACACCCCGGAAATAACAGGTAAAATATTATGAAATAATAAACTGGACCCACCTGGCGCTACTGAACCTTAAAGAACAACCCGAGAAACAACAAGATTCAAGTTCAAGTATGTTTATTGAGATAAGCAATAAAAACATCTCAAAGGGATAGAGTAGCTTAGGCTATTTCTACCCCCCTGAAGTATTCGGTGGTTGCTTGTCAGAGGGGGGGAAGGGGAGGGTAGTGGTGATAGTACTCACCTAGTTGTGCTTGCGGGTGTTGAGCTATGGCCCGCCTCTCAACCGTCAATCAACTGGTGTACAGATTCCTGAGCCTACTGGGCTCTATCATATCTACATTTGAAACTGTGTATGGAGTCAGCCTCCACCACATCACTGCCTAATGCATTCCACCTGTTAACTACTCTGACACTGAAAAGGTTCTTTCTAACGTCCCTGTGGCTCATGTGGGTACTCAGTTTCCACCTGTGTCCCCTTGTTCGAGTACCACGCGTGTTAAACTATTTATCTTTATCTACCCCTGCCGATTCCTCTTAGAATGTTGTAAGCAGTGATCATGTCTCCCCAAGCTCTCCTATCTTCCAGCGATGTTAGCTGTATTGCGCCCAGCCTTTCCTCGTAACTCATGCCTCTTAGTTCTGGGACTAGTCTAGTGGCATACCTCTGAACTTTTTCCAGCTTCGTCTTGTGCTTGACAAGGTACGGGCTACATGCTGGGGCCGCATACTCCAGGATTGGTCTTAAATATGTGGTATACAAGGTTCTGATTGATTTCTTACACAGGTTCCTGAAGGCTGTTCTGATGTTAGCCAGCCTCGCGTATGCCGCAGATGTAATTCTTTTTATGTTAGCTTCAGGAGACAGGTTTGGTGTGATATCAACTACTAGATCTTTCTCTCTGTCCGTTTCATGAAGGACTTCATCTCCCATTCGGAATCCTGTTTCTGGCCTCCTGTTTCCACCGCCCAGTTTCATTACCTTGCATTTACTTGGAGTTGAACTTTAGTGTTGCCTGTCGGGGAAGGATATTGGTGACTGTATAGTTCTCCTTTCAAGGCAGGAGAGATATCCAAACTTGAAAGTATAGAGCGCCATCTTGCTTGCATCGAGACAGCAGAAGATCCAGGTTACTGAGAGCGCCTCAAAACACTCAGTGTTCTCTCTAGAACGAGAGGAGAGTGTTCTCATCCATTTAAAACACTCGAGGGTTCATACCTAGAGCATACCAGGAGCGGGTTCTGGGAGTTCTTCTACTCCCCGAGCCCGGCCTGAGGCCAGGTTCGACTTGTGACAACTTGGTCCAACAGGCTGTTGCTTGGAACGGCCCGCAGGCCAACATATCCACTACAGCCCGGTTGGTGCTGCATTTTTTTGCAAGACGTAATAGTAATATCAATAAAGAAGTAATCAAATATGAACATAACACAGCCGCTCCCTGATTTCCACAGTCCAGCCTTCACAAGAGATGGAAGGCATCTGCGTGACGTTGTTGTTAATCTGTCATCACCGCCAAGCTGAACACCCACGTACTCTCTCTTCTGCCCGAGTCCATCACCAGTAACCACTCAACCCTGCTTGCCTTTGTCTGCCGCCGTCCCCTGCAACATAAGTCACAAAATCTGTGCAACATGACGTCGAAAGTGTCAACACGCTTTCCCCTTCCCTCCACCCCCACCCCCCACAAGCCCCCACTTCCCCTTCCACTCCGTGGTCTCTGTTGACACCCGAGGTTCATGAATGATTGCTCCCCTCTCTCTTTTCCCCCCTCTCTCCCCTATTCCATTTTCCCTTAACCCTCCCTTTCTCACTCCGTTTACTCCACTCAATTGACAAAAATCACCCCCACCCGCCCCTCGTGGTTTCTATTGACACCTGAAATTCATGAATGATTGCGTGCTTCCCCTACTCCACTCCCCCCATCCCTACCCTACTCTACTCCCCATTCCTGCCCATTCCCGCTCTCACCCACCATGCACCCGCACGTCAACCCTGTTGATACTGGTGACGTTTTAGTGGCACTGCTCCATTAAAACATCAACTCCAAAATATTGCGGCAAACACAGCCGCGAAAGGGCCAAAGAGCTGTCAGTCATATAAAGCCATTCCACGGGAGATATTAATACACTACGAGCCTCCAGTCAGGCTTCTTGACACAGTGCTGCTGCCTGTCTCGCAACGGCGATGTCTTGCTGTGGTGATTGATTGATTGATTGATGAAGATTAAGCCACCCAAAAGGTGGCACGGGCATGAATAGCCCGTAAGTGGTGGCCCTTTTGAGCCATTACCAGTATCAAGAGCTGATACTGGAGATCTGTGGAGGTGCGACTGCACCGTGCGTGACGGGAGATGTCTCCCGTGTTGCTGTGGTGTCGCGCCAAGATCCTTGTAGGGAGACCTTATGGTGTGGCTGGTGTGAAGGTAGAGCAGGAGTGGTAAGGCGCTCAGGACGGCTCCGGTCTCACGAAACACTACCTTACGAAGGAGGAAGTTATCAGGGGAAAAGCGCCAAGCCATTACGACTATATAGCACTGGCAAGGGGGTCAGGATAAGGATTTGGGATGGGACGGGCGGAAAGGAATATGGACCCAACCACTTATGGACGGTCGGGGATTGAACGCTTATGAGTATTGGAGAGTTTGGGGAGGATCATCAATGGCAAGTCACAGGCAAGTGATGGGGGGGAATCATCATGGGAGAGGTAGATGATGATGAGGTGTAGCGGAGAATGGAGAAGAGGGAGAGGGGGGGGGGGTAGTAAGAAGAAAGGTAGTCGTCTACATTGTGTCTACTTTCATATAGTTTCGAGGATTCGAGTCCCCGGTTGGCGATCTAGGTTATTAAAGCACTGCTTTTTGCAGTCTTAGGTAGGAACCACAACTTGGTTGATCAGGAACCCTCTGGAGAAGGTTTATATCAAGTTCCATCTTGAAGAACTGCAAGTGTGCTGTTAACGCCTCACATACGCAGTGCTGGAGAGGAGGGAGAGAAACGGGAGAAAGAGGGTGAGAGAAACAGGGAATGGAGAGAGAGAGAGAGAGAGAGAGAGAGAGAGAGAGAGAGAGAGAGAGAGAGAGAGAGAGAGAGAGAGAGAGAGAGAGAGAGAGAGAGAGAGAGGAGGGGAAGGCTTTAATCAGCAACCTTTTAGAACACAAGAGGTTAATATCGGGGGATTATTCCCACTCCTGGTTGGCGTGTCCTCGTGTGCTCCGGCATTGTCCTCTCCTCCCTCTTCACACAATACCTTTCTTATACAGATTTTTTTGGGGCAGATATTGTAACTGCTCATTTTCTACGCTGATATCTTACCTGTATCATTTGCTATCCTTACAGATATCATGCATGTGTAATTTGCTATGTTTGATATGATATCTTAGGCTCCCCACCGAGGCCCCCTAAAAAACACACACACAGTGTGTGTGTGTGTGTGTGTGTACTCACCTATTTGTGCTTGCGGGGGTTAAGCTTTGGCTCTTTGGTCCCGCCTCTCAACCATCAATCAACTGTGTGTGTGTGTGTGTGTGTGTGTGTGTGTGTGTGTGTGTGTGTGTGTGTGTGTGTGTGTGTGTGTGTGTGTGTGTGTGTGTGTGTTTGTGTGTGTTTGTGTGTGTATGTGTGTGTGTGTGTATGTGTGTGTGTGTGTGTGTGTGTGTGTGTGTGTGTGTGTGTGTGTGTGTGTGTGTGTGTGTGTGTGTGTGTAAACGTGCCTCCCTCTATCCCTCCCTCATTCTTTTCTTCTTTCCATTCATTCATTCCTCCTTCCCTCTCTCTCTCTCTCTCTCTTTACGAAATTTTGGAAAGACATTATAAACTTTGCAAGAATTTTAAAAGTTTAAGACGAGGCCTTGCCCTGCGGAGCCTCCACAAGGACTGCCCATATCTGCTGGGCCCCTCAAGTGTGTTGGAATCACATATTGTACTAATAATACTTGGAGCAGCTTGACTTCTGGGGGAGCCTGGGACCAGATTGACGAAGCAGTTGCGCAAGCACTTACGAACCTGTCCATCTTTTCTCAATCTTTGGCGGCTTTGTTTACAATTATTAAACAGTTAATAAGCTTCGAAGCACCAGGAGGCTGTTTATAACAATAACAACCGTTGATTGGGAAGTTTTTATGCTTGTAAACTGTTTAATAAATGTATCCAAAACTTGATTGAGGAAATATGTACAGGTTTGCAAGTACTTGCGTAACTGCTTCGTGAGTCTGGCCCCAGAGCTTGAAGAGAAAAATAAAGGCAAGCCTGAGAATCCTTCAGAGTCTCTCTCATGGCTTGAGGAGACGAGAGTAGAGAGAGAACATTGTCTCGGTATCCAGCTTTCCGGTCAACTTTTAGAATGAGATTAATAAACAACTGTAGGGAGTCCAGGAACGAGGGTTCGAGCCCCTTTCACTGCCTCAAATAGTTTCACACGTTCTTGTGATATCATTGAGCTGGAACAACTTTTCTGAGCCACGTTTCACTGTCGTAAACGGTCCAGCATTGATTACCCTCGCATCATTACCTTACCTTGGAGAGCATAAATAAAAAATCCCTATGATAAAAAAATGCCCTTAATGTCTTGCAAAAAATGCAATGCCTTTGCAATGCCTTGCAATTTTTTTTCCTTTTTTCTTTTTTTTTACTTTATCGCAAATCAAAAAATTATTTTATCCTTAAAAAATGGCTTTCAGAAAGATACTATTTTTGTAGAAAGAAGGAACACCACATTCAACTCACCTTGTAGTCTTATACGTAATGTTATTTACGTAATCGATCAAGCCATTAAAACGTGACGAATTTCTTAAAATTAAAGCATCGAAATGTTGACGTTTTCTATGCATCGGACTCGATAGGTTAGGTGGGTTGCTTGGGCTCGTACGTTCCTGGCTAGGCAAAATAGTTGTATTTTTTCTTAAGGTGGCAAAGACAACCTCTGCTCCCATGGTAGTGGGTGTGGGTTATCTTGAGGTTATCTTGAGGTTATCTTGAGATGATTTCGGGGCTTAGCGTCCCCTCGGCCCGGTCATCGACCCGGCCTCATTTTTGTTATACACCATCAGGAAGCAGCCCGTAGCAGCTGTCAAACTCCCAGGTACCTATTTACTGCTAGGTGAACAGAGCATCAGGGTGAAAGAAACTTTGCCCATTTGTCTCCTACTCCATCAGGGATCGAACCCGGAACCTCAGGATTACGAATCCTAAGCGCTGTCCACTCTGCTGTCAGGCTTGACAATCTCTGCTCCCATGATAGTGGAGGCGCAGACCCATAGTAATACATAGCAGTTTCGTACCGAGCCAGGTGTTGAGTCAGGTGTTGAGCCAGGTGTTGAGTCAGGTGTTGAGTCATATGTTGAGCCAGGTGTTGAGTCAGGTGTTGAGTCAGGTGTTGAGTCAGGTGTTACAACAACAACAGAGGCGCTTGTGCAGTGATATTGCAGAAGGAACCCTGTTAAAGAAACACTATCTGCATCAGGAGCCTGGGTGCCAGGTACAGCAGCAGCAGAGGCAGCAGCAGAAGCAGCAAGAGAGGCAGCAGCAGAAGCAGCAAGAGAGGCAGCAGCAGAAGCAGCAAGAGAGGCAGCAGCAGCAACAAAGGCACCAGGAGCAGCTCTCCATAATCTGGGATCTTCAACAGCCCTCAGCATCTACCGTCTCACAATGACGCCTAATGGACGCTTTACATTTGTATACGAGCCAGTGCCGTGCTTGAACTCCTGGCACTCCACCTCTCTCGCTCTCTTGCCTTCACCTCTCTCCTTTCTTTCTATCTCCGTCTCTCCCACTCCATAAATAACAAGGAGGGAGAGAGAGAGAGGGGGGAGGGGTTTGTGGAGGTACGGTGACACTCCCAAGCAACCTGGTTCACAGTACTCTGGTGTTTACCTGACAGTGACCGCGGGATAGTGAGGACTAGCAATTTATGTCCCGCCTACTAGCCTTCTTGTACTTAATTTTTAACTTTGTTTACATTAGAGGTGTTGTATCTGGTCGTGAAGTTATAGATGGAGGTGGCTTCCAAGACTTCTTTAAGTGTAGTTAATATGTTGAGCATCCGATGAGCATTTTTTTTAATTTTCTTCGGTTTATTAGCGTTTTCAATTCCCAATCATGTGTTCTTGTTCTATTTTTATTAATTATAAAAATGTTGTCCTTGTCCATATTCTCTATTCCCCCTCACTATCTTTTATGAAGTGATTATGTCTCCTACACTCCTCCTTTCCTCTAGTGTTGTTATATCGAGTATACCCTTAACATGTCCTCGTAGCTAAACCCTCTTAGTTCAGGCACAATGTCTTACTGCATATCTTGACACTTTATCAAGTTACGTTCCGTGCTTCAAGAGTGATGGAGTCCAGGCAGGTGCTGCGTATTCTAGTAGTGGTCTTTTTATGACTCCCATTTAGGTTTTAAATATTGTTCTGGATCAGCATAACTACCGAAGGTATAAATGTCAAGTCAACATCCAGATAAAAAAAAATCCACATAAACACTGAAAGATCCTTTAACAAGCCGGCAGTGTCGTGACGCCATGGAGGCCACTAGAGGGAGAGTGGCCCTCAGGTAAATCAATCAGAACCCAGATCATCTGTGCGCCTGTCAGACACACGTACCATTTGGGAGTGGCCCTCTTTCTTCTGTCCAGAGCCTTCAGGGATATTATTTATTAGGAAAACAAGGAGAGACACCAGGTCCAGGTCCAGCACCACCACTACCACCACGTCTAGCACAAGCACCACCACCACTACCACTACCACCACGACCAGCACCACAACCCTCCCCCTTCCAGCACCACCACACCACAAACCCTGACGTACAATCTCGCAAGGAACCTTCCCTTCCCCTCAGTGTACCTGACAAGCGAGAGGAGTCCCCCTCGCTCCGCCCGATTGAATCACAGCGTACGGCTTCTCCCCCTCGTGTGTCTGGCCGTCTTTGGCGTGCGAGAGCCCGTGCCCGCCCAACATAACAGGGATCAGAACCTCCTGCCACCCACGACTCCCTCACCTCACTCCAACTGTAAACAAAATATTTCCGGACAGGAGAAAATTCGTCCAGTCCAAACACTCGCGGGCGGCCAATACCAGGGACTCAGGGACAGGTCACTAAGCCCCCTTTAAAAGAAATGCCTCGAGAAATGTATTAAGTGTCTAAAAGTCTTATTTTACATCGTTAAACACATCTGACAGTCAATAATATATATATATATATATATATATATATATATATATATATATATATATATATATATATATATATATATATATATATATATTCCACTGGAAGACGGTGGCGTGGGGGGGGGGGGGGGACCTCACGGCCAGCAAAGCCGCAGCAAGAGCAAGGCAGAAAATTGCTCCCGTAATTCATGACCGCAAACTAACCATGAAAATGAAAGGCAGACTGAAGGGAGTTTATGCGTGACGTCGCCTGCTGCCCCCCCTGCCCCGGCGGCTGTGGGGGGGGGGGGGAGGTCTCCACTACAGGACACTACAGAGTTATCAGTACTACGCGATAACCAGCTCAGATAACCAGGGTAGTTGAGTTATAGGAAAGTAGTTGATCTACTTTCATCTACATCCACCAGTAGTTCATTTGGTGTCTTCACCAGACAACATGATTTGGATGTACGTAACCTTACGGTTATCGTATGTTGCTATCGAGGATCAACGTCCCCAAGGGGCCCGGTTTCTGGCCAGGCCCTCCTGGTTAATGTCAAACTGGCTGTCAAGACGACGCTGCCGCTGCTCAGCCTGACGTGTGAATCACAGCCTGGTTGATCAGGTATCATTTGGAGGCATTGGTTATCCATCTTGTGGTTATCTATAGATGATTTCGGAGCTTAGTGTCCCCGTGGCCCGGTCCTTGACCAGGCCTCTTTTTTGTTTGTGTTTTTTTTTTGTGATGTTGATAGAATTGTCTATCAGCGTACCTACTGCGTCTCTCCTCTCTCAATGGATCTATTTTGCACATCCTGCCATGCTTCCTGATCTGTGGAATTATTTCCCTGTGCAAATTTGAAACCAATTTCTCGATATTTCCCATATGTAAATTACTAAGTATTTCTCTTTCGTCTGCGCTCTAGAGAATACAGATTGAAGTATTTTAAAGGTTCCCAATAATTTAGATGTTTTATTGAGTGAATTTGGGCAGTAAAAGCTTTTTTGCATGTTCTCCAGGTCAGCAATTTCTCCAGTTTTGAATAGCGGTTTGTCGGGTAGGTATTGTGCAGCTGGGTAAAACACCTGTCAAGGCTCATGTTGAAGACAGGGTAGTGGAGGCCAGCCAGGACGACGGCGAGTCAGGACTCAACCCGTTATAAAAAGTCCATTCCATCCAGCGGTCGACCCCAAAGACGCATTCATCAATTTTAACATGCTGTTAATCCAAAATAGGATTTTTTTCAAATATAAATATTATATTGTTATATATTAGCAAACTGTGCATAGTTAAGCACTGGTTAGGTTAGATTAAGTTCTGTTGGCGATTATTTGTATTTTGTAGTACAAATAATCGTATTTTGTATTTTTAGGTGAAGCATTTACAGCGTTGTGGTTCGAACAAAAGTCGCCAGTGAAGCACTTGTTCCGGAAATGTTCGAACGTCATCAGTTGTGAGTTGTGTGTAAACCGTTTTTCATTCATAAACAGCTGGGGTTTGGCGGGTGGATGGAATGGACTTTCGGTCTCTGTTCAGAAGACAGGCTGCACGACGCTTAATATCACCTCCGACTGGGAATTTCGGGAGCGAGTTTATAACCCAAGACTCTAAAGCAGGAGCAGACATTGATCAAAACACAGACGCACACGCACTCACAACACACTAATCTTCTTGAGGTTATCTTGAGATGATTTCGGGGCTTTAGTGTCCCCGCGGCCCGGTCCTCGACCAGGCCTCCACCCCCCAGGAAGCAGCCCGTGACAGCTGACTAACACCCAGGTACCTATTTTACTGCTAGGTAACATGGGTATAGGGTGAAAGAAACTCTGCCCATTGTTTCTCGCCGGCGCCCGGGATCGAACCCGGGACAACAGGCTCATAAGTCCAGCGTGCTGTCCGCTCGGCCGACCGGCTCTCCGGTCTTCTTCTTGAGGTTATCTTGAGATGATTTCGGGGCTTTAGTGTCCCCGCGGCCCGGTCCTCGACCAGGCCTCCACCCCCAGGAAGCAGCCCGTGACAGCTGACCAACACCCCAGGTACCTATTTTACTGCTAGGTAACAGGGGCATTCAGGGTGAAAGAAACTTTGCCCATTTGTTTCTGCCTCGTGCGGGAATCGAACCCGCGCCACAGAATTACGAGTCCTGCGCGCTATCCACCAGGCTACGAGGCCCCTATCTGTCTTAACGACAGATCTGGCGCAATATCGCTAAATGTTCAGTGTTGTATGACAACTCTTCTCCACGAGTTCGCTGGACCTACCCACGCAACATGTACACAAACTATCCTCTGGAATTAATTCCTCGAAGCATGTCGCGTTCCGAAAACAAAAGTAGACAGTAGTCAATGATCCAAGTTGGGTTAACAGTGCTTAGGAGAAACAAGTGAACAATGTCTCTCTCTCTAACTTGGCAGCAAGTAATGAGACTGCTGGGAGTCTTGTCTGAGACTGAGACCTGACCCCCCCTCCCCCCCCCCCCCCCGTCGCACAGGTCTTGGGCCAGATTCACGAAGCAGTTACGCAAGCACTTACGAACGTGTACATCTTTCCTTAATCTTTGACGGCTTCGTTTACATTTATTAAACAGTTTACAAGCATGAAAACTTGCCAATCAACTGTTGTTATTGATATAAACAGGCTCCTGGTGCTTCGGAGTTTATTAACTGTTTAATAATTGTAAACAAAAGCCGTCAAAGATTGAGGAAAGATGTTCACGTTCGTAAGTACTTGAGTAACTGCTTCGTGAATCTGGCCACTGGAGGTTTGGAGCAGGTTTGAGGCGGGGTTTATGATTCGTGTTGAAGATTTATTGCTTCGAACCAGCGGTGAGTGGCTTTATTCCTTGATTCATAGCTCAACGCTGAGGTTAATTGTATGAGAGAAATGACGAGGAGCGAGGGGAAATTCCAAAGTTCGAAAATATATATTTTCTAAAACCAGCGAAAATAAACAGGCCGTAATCAACCCGATCCCCCATATATCAATATAAACACACAGATACCGGGGTGAAAGTACAAAAGAACAAACCGTATTTCTGGGGCCTAGAAAATCCCCTCTAATATTTGTCTGTCCTTTTCTGATCCCCATTCTAAGTAAAGATGGTATCCTCCTTCTCACAGTGGGAGGGAGCGAGAGAGAAAGCGAGAGGTAGAGGGGAGGGAAGAGAAGATGCAAGAGAGAGAGAGAGAGAGAGAGAGAGAGAGAGAGAGAGAGAGAGAGAGAGAGAGAGAGAGAGAGAGAGAGAGAGAGAGAGAGAGAGAGAGAGAGAGAGGAGGGGGAAAGAGCTGCTCACTAAAAATGACTTTCTAGGGACTGGCTTCAGATGAGCAGATGTAGGATAACAGTTCTTAGCTTGCAGTTTCATTAGAAACTTTAGCACAGTTCTTAATGAATCCTCTCCTTAACTTAAAATCAGGGGAAGAGGAAAGGGAGAGAAGGAAAGGGAGACAGCCAGAGACCCGGGATTCGAACTCAGGCACTTACAAATTCGACACCACCGTCCAACCAACTAGGACACAGATGCTCATATATAACTAACTGGTTCTCAGATGAGATTTGAAACCTTTTCTGGAGCCCGACAAAGGTATTTGGAGGTAATCCACTCCCTTCATCCATGTCACATACGACTCAATCCACAAGAACGTGTATGCAAACATGTCATTCAGTTGAATAATCGGGGATTCGAACCGAGGTCTGAAAAAGAGAAGACCCTTGTGCCTCCTTTATATCCATACTTTTGCGAGAAGTGTATCCAGTTAAATCATCGATCCCCGGTCATGATGGGACCGCGAATGGAAAACATGTTGTGCATTTAAACTCGTTAGACCTCCGAGCTCACTGGCATTTACGCATCCACTTACGCACTGTGGTGCAAGGATAGGCCTTGTGGTGCAAAGATAGTCCTTGTGGTGCAAGGATAGGCCTTGTGGTAGAGGATAGGCCTTGGTGTACACGGTAGCTTTTTCACTGAACTCGGACTAGGTTTTTGTTTGGTTTACTGTTACGAAACGCGTACATCTTTCAACAACGCAATGGGAGCGAAATGCTATGTTTACATTTATTTAAGTTTATCGGCTTCGAAGCACTAGAAGGGTATCAATGACAAGTACACCATTGGCTGTGAAGTTGCCAAGTGCGTAAAGTGTCTAATAAAATGTAAACAACGCCGCCATAATTATTGAAAGATGGACAGGTTTCGTTAATGGTTGCGTAAATGATTGGCGAATCTTTTATCCAGTTCTTCACCAAACGAGAGTAAACACGGAGATACGTTACTCGCCATGCACCTATACCCACTAATCCCTCCCATCCTCCACGGGGTCAACACATCTCTCAGGGGTCAATACATCTTCCAGAGGTCACCATATGTGAACCCATCCTCCAAAAACGATAGTACCTATATATATATAGTCAATATGCATGGAATGTATAAAATATGTACCTGTTGTACATATGTTGTACAGTTAACGTTTTGTACTAATCATAAACTGTGCAATCATAATTTTAATACAAGCCATCTAAGGCGTAATATAGAATATATGTGTTATACTAAGCCTAAGAAAGGTTAAATTTGGTTATTATTTTCTTTCTGAAGCCGTCTACAAAATTTAAAGTACAAAAGGTTATGGTCTTGAGGGTACAACAGATCATATTATTTATTTTCTAAATCAATAATAATAATAACAATAATAATAATAATAATAATTACAACGACAGGTTCTATAATTTGTTGATGACAGGTTGATTCATAACTGTCCAATACCACATCCACCAACCCAACCACCACCTTGTTGTTAACCTTTCATCCACCTACAACCTATCGTCCATCCACCAATCAAATTCTCCTGTTCATAAATCCACCTACACCCCCCCCCTCGCTCTTCACTTGTTCCTCTATCCACCTACACCCCCCCCCCCCTCGCTCTTCACTTGTTCCTCTATCCACCTACACCCCCCCCTCGCTCTTCACTTGTTCCTCTATCCACCTACACCCCCCCCTCGCTCTTCACTTGTTCCTCTATCCACCTACACCCCCCCTCGCTCTTCACTTGTTCCTCTATCCACCTACACCCCCCCCTCGCTCTTCACTTGTTCCTCTATCCACCTACACCCCCCCCCCTCGCTCTTCACTTGTTCCTCTATCCACCTACACCCCCCCCCTCGCTCTTCACTTGTTCCTCTATCCACCTACACCCCCCCCTCGCTCTTCACTTGGTCCTCTATCCACCTACACCCCCCCCCTCGCTCTTCACTTGTTCCTCTATCCACCTACACCCCCCCCTCGCTCTTCACTTGTTCCTCTATCCACCTACACCCCCCCCCTCGCTCTTCACTTGTTCCTCTATCCACCTACACCCCCCCCCCTCGCTCTTCACTTGTTCCTCTATCCACCTACACCCCCCCCCTCGCTCTTCACTTGTTCCTCTATCCACCTACACCCCCCCCCCCCTCGCTCTTCACTTGTTCCTCTATCCACCTACACCCCCCCCCTCGCTCTTCACTTGTTCCTCTATCCACCTACACCCCCCCCCTCCACAACAGATCGCACCACAAAGTGTATGAATTCGCACAGAAAATTAAAAATATAGATATTTCCAACAACGGGCCAGAAAAAAAATGTGCATTCGCAACCCAGCCAAAAACAGGTGTTGAGTTTGCTTGCACTAGAGTCAGGAGGGAAGGGGGTAAGGGGGATGGGGTAATGGGGGGGGGGCAGGGAGTTCCTGGTGGGAGTTATCTTCTAGAGGTTATCTTGAGAAGATTTCAGGGCTTAGCGTCCCCATGGCCCGGTCCTCGACCAGGCCTATTTTTTGTTACACCCCTCCCCCCCCCACCCCAGGAAGCAGCCCGTACCAGCTGTCTAACTCCCAGGTACCTATTTACTGCTAGGTAACAGGGGGGGAATCTGGGTGAAAGAAACTCTGCCCATTTGTTTCCGCCTCCGCCGGGGATCGAACCCGGACCCTTAGGGCTACGAATCCCGAGCGCTGTCTACTCAGCCGTCAGGCCCATGTGTTGCAGGAATAGGTTGTGTGGTTGGGGCAGTAGTGAGGGTCGTATGGTGTTGGTGGGGGTGATATGGTGGTTAGTGTAGTCCTAGGTGAGGGGAAAATAAAGTTTTGGGTGATACTGTGAGGGGTCGACCCGAGGGGAAACGCCTGGCCAGAAGATACCCGAGTTTTTCCTCCTCTCTTCGTTGACTGCCTCACTCTTTTTTCAGACATTTTTCGTTTCACGGTAGAAAAAAAATACAGAAATGACGCCCAGTCCCACCTGCCTTATACGAGCTACTAGCCTTCCTCTCTGCCTGCCACCCGGCCTGCTACCTGGCCTGCCACCTGGCCTGCCACCTGGCCTGCCACCCGGCCTGCTACCTGGCCTGCCACCTGGCCTGCCACCTGGCCTGCCACCTGGCCGGCCACCCGGCCTGCTACCTGGCCTGCTACCTGGCCTGCCACCTGGCCTGCCACCCGGCCTGCTACCCGGCCTGCCACCTGGCCTGCCACCTGGCCTGCTACCCGGCCTGCCACCTGGCCTGCCACCTGGCCTGCTACCCGACTTGCCACCTGGCCTGCCACTTGGCCTGCTACCTGGCCTGCCACTTGGCCTGCTACCTGGTCTGCCACGTGGCCTGTCACCTGGCCTGCCACCTGGCCTGCTACCTGGCCTACCACCTGGCCTGCCACCTGGCCTGCCACCTGGCCTGCCACCTGGCCTGCTACCTGGCCTACCACCTGGCCTGCCACCTGGCCTGCCACCTGGCCTGCCACCTGGCCTGCCACCTGGCCTGCCAACCTCCATGTTTGCATATTTACCTGCCCAAGATTTCAGCAGGTGGTAGTGTGAGGGGGGGGCAGTACCACGTCTGGTGTTCTAAGCACCAAAACCAACTTGAGGCCAGGCTTGCCTGGTGACAACCTAATGGGTGAGGCTGTTGCTTACCTGTCCATTACAACCCTGCTGATCCGCCACTACCAGCAGGAATCCCTGGAAACACAAACCGTAACTGTCCCTATTTTCCGCTTGTTACAACTTGTTAAGCCAAGATGTAACAACTTTATTACGTGTTTATGACGTATTAGAACGTTGTTACAACTTGCTGTATTGGTTTTTATAACTTGTTTGGAGGTGTTAAAACTTGTTCGAACGTTGTAGCAACGTCGTAGTTTCGTTGTGAGTTTGGCGGGATGTGTCCAACTGTCTCTTGGCCTGGAAGAAAGTTTCACAGTTCTGGTCACACAATGCTGTCTCGTAATGCTTATTACGCGACATTAATGTGCGTAATAAGCATTATTACGTAATAATGTAATAACATTATTAATGCTGCTCTTCATATCCTGCGTTACCTTCCATATACTTCTCCTCCACTGAGCTTCTAATATATTTGGGGATCTGATCTTAAAAAGAGTATCTCTTCCTTGTAAATATTATATATATATATATATCATCATAAGGAGAGCACATTTTTGAGACGGTCTAAGAGGAGACCTTGTCGAGGACCGGGCCACGGGGACGCTAAGCCCCGAAATCCTCTCAAGATAACCTCAAGAAGAGAAGCTGTCACAACTGCAAGAACAATGACAGGATGGATAACAAGAACCTTTCAAACAAGAGATAACAATAATGATACTTTCCCTGACACTATAGTGCTCTCTAAGGTGAACTATTGGTTCACATTACCAACCCGCTCAAAGCTGGAGAAATTGTAGACTTAAAAAACTTGTCAAGATCTTTTACTGCTTGAATCCACTCAATAACACAGCTAAATTACTGGAACCGCAGGCGGAAGATATACATAATAATTAACACTTGGAAATTATTAGCCGGCCTGTACATGGAAATATCACGTCATAAAACAAGAAGACGACATAGGTGCAAAATAGACTATTTGAAAAGTAGAGTGGAATAGGTACACTGAGAGAGAACCTATCGACTTATCGGTACACAATCGACTTGAGAATGGTCCAGGACGGACCGAAACGTCGTCGTCCCTTTACCTTCTAGTGTGTGGTTTGGTCAACACTGAGAGAGAATTCTATCAACATCAAGGACCCAAGATTCTTCAACTCTTCCTTTTAAACATAAGGGCCATATCTGACCGACCTCTCACGGTGCTCAAAAGAGAACTTGATAAACACTCCCAAACTGTGATTAACCAGGCTGTGATTCATATATGGCAGGCTGCGCGTAGCTGCCTCTAAAAGCCTGGTTGACCCGACCAGCAAGAAAGCAGTCATAATCCAATAATGACTGCTTTCATTATTGTCCAATAATGACTGCTTTCAATAATGAAAGCAGTCCAATAATGACTGCTTTCATTATTGTCCAATAATGACTGCTTTCATTATTGTCCAATAATGACTGCTTTCATTATTGTCCAATAATGACTGCTTTCAATAATGAAAGCAGTCCAATAATGACTGCTTTCCGACCCCATGAATAATGCTGAGCTTCGTACATACCAACTAAATCCCAAAGCAACAGATTCCCTGCTTGAATAGCCATTTTCTCACCAAGATTCACAAAAGAGACAATTGTCTTAAGTTTGACATCATAAATTGAAGAGACCAAAGAGATAGTTGTGATAATTTATCTTTGTTTGGTGTTGGCCTTATAGGTTATCTTCTTGAGGTTATCTTGAGATGATTTCGGGGCTGAGTGTCCCCGCGGCCCGGTCCTCGACCAGGCCTCCACCCCCAGGAAGCAGCCCGTGACAGCTGACTAACTCCCAGGTACCTATTTACTGGTGAAGACAGCGGTGATTTACAGTAGATGAAGACATTATATTCCCTCAACAGAACCTAACTACCTGCTACCCCAAGTTCCCCCCAGCACTGATCATGCTCCCCCCTCCCCCCCTCTCCATCACACCACACTTCTCCCCCCATGAAAAAATACCTCTTAATTACCGGTTGCAATTCATTCACCTTGTCCACCCCACCCTCGCCCATTGCATATGCAATTCACGCCATGCAACAAGAGCTGAACTGTGCTCTTAAGCGCAAATGAAAATGTATGTATTTAGTCATGCTAATTGTCACTTGTAATTATATCGAAGTTAAACTACGGTCATATATATATATATATATATATATATATATATATATATATATATATATATATATATATATATATATATATATATATGTGTGTGTGTGTGTGTGTGTGTGTGTGTGTGTGTGTGTAAATCACGAAAAATAAACATGTGATTAAAAATGTGACAGTGTCAGACCACGGAGGAAAATTGAAACAGGAATTTCCTTAAGTACTTTCATATATTAATACATCTTCAGAAGGAGTGATATATATGTCGTATCTAGTAGCCAGAACGCACTTCTCGGCCTACTATGCAAGGCCCGATTTGGCTAATAGGCCGAGTGATTTTCTTTATTTTCAATAGTTTCCAATTAGTTTTTTTCAATTATTACTATTATATTATATTAGGAACATAAATTATCGACTTAGTTGTGTTAGTTTTGGTTAGGTTTAGATAGGTTAGGTTAGGTTAGGTAGGGTTGGTTAGGTTTGGTCATATATCTATGTTAGTTTTAATTCAAATTTTAAAAAATTAACTTTACATAATGAAATGGACAGATTTATTATTCCATAAGAAAAAAAATTAGAAAAATTATATATATTCAGGAAAAGTTGGCCTATTAGGCAAATCGGGTCTTGCATAGTAGGCCGAGTACGACGTTCTGGGTACTAGCTACAACATATATATATATATATATATATATATATATATATATATATATATATATATATATATATATATATATATATATATATATATATATATATACATATATATATATATACAGCAGTGGAAATATAAATATATACTGCACTGACCACAGTTGTGGTAGAAAATCAACTAATCCACCATTCCACCATTCCCCACTTCCCCATTCTCATGCCCTCTCCCTCCCCCTAGCTCTCTCTCCCTCTTTCCTATCCTCCCCCGCTCTCTCCTCCCCTCCCTTCCCTAACCTCTCCCCCCCCCCAGCTCTCTCCCTCTCTTTCCTACTCTCCCCCACTCCTCCCTTTCCTACCCAATCCGACTCTCTTACCCCCACTTCCTTACCCAATTTCTCCATTATCTATCTTTGCCATTTCCCTCCAAAACAGGTAGTGAACTCACCTAGCACATCGCCAGCGATATCGGCCAGGGTGAGAACGATTGGGCACCGATCGTTGGTCATTGAAGTTGATTGCAGGAACGCAAGTGATAACAACACAGGTGTGTAAGGGGCTAGTAAGAACTGGTGTAAGGGGCTAAAAAGAACCGGTGTAAGGGGCTAGTAAGAACCGGTGTAAGGGGCTAAAAAGAACCGGTGTAAGGGGCTAGTAGGAACCAGTAGAAGAACCAGTGTAAGGGGCTAGTAAGAACCGGTGTAAGGGGCTAGTAAGAACCGGTGTAAGGGGCTAGTAAGAACCAGTGTAAGGGGCTAGTAAGAACCAGTGTAAGGGGCTAGTAAGAACCGGTGTAAGTGACTACTAAGAACCGGTGTAAGGGGCTAGTAAGAACCGGTGTAAGGGGCTAGTAAGAACCGGTGTAAGGGGCTAGTAAGAACCAGTGTAAGGGGCTAGTAAGAACCAGTGTAAGGGGCTAGTAAGAACCGGTGTAAGGGGCTACTAAGAACCGGTGTAAGGGGCTAGTAAGAACCGGTGTAAGGGGCTAGTAAGAACCAGTGTAAGGGGCTAGTAAGAACCAGTGTAAGGGACTAGTAAGAACCAGTGTAAGGGGCTTGTAAGAACCAGTGTAAGGGGCTAGTAAGAACCAGTGTAAGGGGCTAGTAAGAACCAGGGTAAGGGACTAGTAAGAACCGGTGTAAGGGGCTAGTAAGAACCGGTGTAAGGGGCTAGTAAGAACCGGTGTAAGGGGCTAGTAAGAACCAGTGTAAGGGGCTAGTAAGAACCGGTGTAAGTGACTACTAAGAACCGGTGTAAGGGGCTAGTAAGAACCGGTGTAAGGGGCTAGTAAGAACCAGTGTAAGGGGCTAGTAAGAACCAGTGTAAGGGGCTAGTAAGAACCAGTGTAAGGGACTAGTAAGAACCGGTGTAAGGGGCTAGTAAGAACCGGTATAAAGGGCAAAATCCAACACACACGAATTCTACTGCCAATTAAGGCCATCAAACTCACGAGCAGAACACATTTACACAAACTGCTTCTACATATCTCAAGAACCCAAGTTACTGATGAAACTGTCACACACACATTCCAATTACCCACGCAGAGCCCAATTACACAGTCTACCGGGTTCGGAATCGACATACACACAACCTACGAACGCTAAGCACATGCACAATTAACCGGAGCAAAGCCCATGTATGCCATCTACAGACGCAAAAGCCGCATGCGCCATCTACAGACGCAAAACCCACATGCGTAATCTACAGACGCAAAACCCACATGCGTAATCTACAGACGCAAAACCCACATGCGTAATCTTCAGACGCAAAACCCACATGCGTAATCTACAGACGCAAAAGCCACATACGCAATCTACAGACGCAAAAGCCTCATACGCAATCTACAGACGCAAAAGCCACATACGCAATCTACAGACGCGAAATATATATCTAAAATAACTGTTGACCATAAACTCGCTTCAAGTTACAGAATTTAGGACCCGGGTTGTTTTCTCTCCGTTTGCCACTCCGTAAAAAATACAACTGTTTTGCGTAAGCAGAAACGTACGCACCTAAGCAACCCACCTAGCCTATCGAGGCTGATGTATAGAGAACGTCAATATTGGTGTGCTTCGTTACGTTACATTAGTAGCGATTTCGTCGAATCCGTTACAAATATGACGTACTGTATTGGGTGAGAGGACTGGTTACAGAGCAAACAGGCAATCAACAGAGAGAACAACGGGGGCAGCAGCAGTTACAGGTCATCTGACATCCTCATTGGGTAACTATTATTAACCTTCTACTGAAGAAACAATTAAGTCTTTCATTACAATCGTATTGGAAAACAAAAATCCTCTTTCCATGGCTTTATTTACTCACAATCCTTTGACGTAAAATGGAATACCTATTCAACGGGAAACAACATTTATTTTTTCCTCCCACGGGCGCGCAAGTAAAAAAAAATATATACAAAATACAAAATGATATTTGGGAAATTCGTGTCGCTGGATGGTCTCCAGTTTGGGCTGTGTTGTAGAGAGGAAAATGCATCAGCATTATTGGCGGGGTTCAGCCCTTGGCCCACCAGCCGGACACAAATTATATGCCAATATTAAAGCTGATTTTGTGGGGTCTGGGAAGCCATAGACATGACAAGCCTCATGGCGGTCACACGCAAGGCTTTGGGATCGAGTTTTCATATTTACAAATCGTATCTTCATAAAATTTTTTTTAATATATTCACAAATCTTATGCAAAAATCGGGATTTTTTTCATTTACCAATAGTTTTAATATTTAAAAAATATATTACTCGAAAATAACAAACTGAAAATAATTCTATTTATAACGTAAACACGTTCATTGATTTTGACATGAGTCAAATATTTTACTCTGAGTAACCTCTGTTTTTGAAATATGAATAAACATCAACATTTCCGTAGAAATAAACATTCCATTCAACTGGGCTGTAGGAGACTCGAACCGTCGACCCCCACGTGTGTGTTTGCATTACGTTTAAATTACGTGTAAATGATCTAGAATTTTGGTTGATTGATGAAGATTAAGCCACCCAAGAGGTGGCACGGGCATGAATAGCCCCTAAGAATTCGCAATTTTTGTTGCGCATCACGTCCTTAAAAACCGCTACTGAAGTAGCTTAGGTGTTCAACTCACTACTACATTCTCCACCACCTGTTTGTGGTGGAGAACATCATCCACATCATCTGTTTATCCACATCACCTGTTCCACCCCATCACCTGTTCCACCCCATCATCTGTTCCACCCCCATCACCTGTTCCACCCCCATAACCTGTTCCACCCCCATCACCTGTTCCACCCCCATCACCTGTTCCACCCCAATCACCTGTTCCACCCCCATCACCTGTTCCACCCCCATCACCTGTTCCACCCCATCACCTGTTCCACCCCCATCACCTGTTCCACCCCAATCACCTGTTCCACCCCCATCACCTGTTCCACCCCCATCACCTGTTCCACCCCCATCACCTGTTCCACCCCCATCACCTGTTCCACCCCAATCACCTGTTCCACCCCCATCACCTGTTCCACCCCAATCACCTGTTCCACCCCCATCACCTGTTCCACCCCCATCACCTGTTCCACCCCCATCACCTGTTCCACCCCCATCACCTGTTCCACCCCCATCACCTGTTCCACCCCATCGCCTGTTTTGTCCGACCAATCCCCCTATTTTTCCTGCTCTCGTCTGACCGGCAAGCTTATCCTAACATCATTAATTGCCATTTTTTCTTTTCGCGTCAAGGCATAAAACGAAGCAAAACAAAACAACCTACGCCATGGCCGGCCAAACACATAGCAGACAATACACAGTGAACTTTAAATCAGGTTACTGCGGACAAACAGGCGAGCCAACCAGAAAGGGGCTTCCCCAGAGCTGCAGGACTATAGGCCAATGGATGTTAATTGAACCGCCAATATCCAATCAAAGCGGGGCTTCTTGAGCTCATAGGATAGCCCAAGCTGGTTTTCTTGTCCCCTCTCTCGTTTAAAAAGAGCCAATCAGCGTAAGGATTCATGACCATAGAGAGTTGATTGGCTCTTAAAATGTTGTTTGGACAGGCTTATATCCAATCAACGTGGGGCTTCTCCAAACTCTGCTAACTTACTAATCACTGGCCCGTGTTTACCTGTAAAGAGAGAAAAGAAATACTGTAAGGAACACGATTCGGACTCCACATTGTGTGTGTGTGTGTGTGTGTGTGTGTGTGTGTGTGTGTGTGTGTGTGTGTGTGTGTGTGTACTCACCTAATTGTACTCACCTAATTGTGCTTGCGGGGGTTGAGCTCTGGCTCTTTGGTCCCGCCTCTCAACCGTCAATCAACTGGTGTACAGATTCCTGAGCCTATTGGGCTCTATCATATCTACATTTGAAACTGTGAATGGAGTCAGCCTCCACCACATCACTTCCTAATGCATTCCATTTGCTAACTACTCTGACACTGAAAAAGTTCTTTCTAACGTCTCTGTGGCTCATTTGGGTACTCAGCTTCCACCTGTGTCCCCTTGTTCGCGTCCCACCAGTGTTGAAAAGTTCGTCCTTGTTTACCCGGTCGATTCCCCTGAGGATTTTGTAGGTTGTGATCATGTCCCCCCTTACTCTTCTGTCTTCCAGTGTCGTGAGGTGCATTTCCCGCAGCCTTTCCTCATAACTCATGCCTCTTAGTTCTGGGACTAGTCTAGTAGCATACCTTTGGACTTTTTCCAGCTTCGTCTTGTGCTTGACAAGGTACGGGCTCCATGCTGGGGCCGCATACTCCAGGATTGGTCTTACATATGTGGTGTACAAGATTCTGAATGATTCCTTACACAGGTTCCTGAACGCCGTTCTGATGTTAGCCAGCCTCGCATATGCCGCAGACGTTATTCTCTTTATGTGGGCTTCAGGAGACAGGTTTGGTGTGATATCAACTCCTAGATCTTTCTCTCTGTCTGTTTCATTAAGTACTTCATCTCCTATTCTGTATCCTGTGCCTGGCCTCCTGTTTCCACTGCCTAGTTTCATTACTTTGCATTTACTCGGGTTGAACTTCAACAGCCATTTGTTGGACCATTCACTCAGTCTATCCAGGTCATCTTGTAGCCTCCTACTATCATCCTCTGTTTCAATCCTCCTCATAATTTTTGCATCGTCGGCAAACATTGAGAGGAACGAATCTATACCCTCTGGGAGATCATTTACATATACCAGAAACAGTATAGGTCCAAGGACTGACCCCTGCGGGACTCCACTTGTGACGTCTCGCCAATCTGAGACCTCACCCCTCACACAGACTCGTTGTCTCCTGTGTGTGTGTGTGTGTGTGTGTGTGTGTGTGTGTGTGTTAGGGGTGGGGGGTGACAATATATATATATATATATATATATATATATATATATATATATATATATATATATATATATATATATATATATATATATATATATATATAGTGAAATTCTCGCAATTATAAGAATAAGCTTTAATTCGTTGCAAGAAAACCTTTCTTGATATAATTTCCATAATTCTAAATGCAATTACGCTGATCTTTATTACATAAATTGCATATACTTCGTGTAGTAGATGAGGGCATGGGCACACATACACACACACACACACACACACACACACACACACACACACACACACACACACACACACACACACACACACACACACACATATACACATACACACACACACACACACACACACACAAGCGGACACACCCGTACGTACATTCACGCGGACACACACAAAAACACACAAACACGCTCTTCAAAACACGAACCGAAAAGAACACAAAAAAGAATGGGCAGCCTGGAAATTAGGTTTTGAAAACCACTCTGCATTAACTCTCTCGAACGAGTTCCAAAACACCTAAATCCTTTCAGCTCGCGCTTTACACTCGGTCACGAGAAGACAAACGAAGGGAAAGAGCTGTCCTCTGAAAAGGGGAGTGCTGGAACGGAGGGCTGGAAGGGATTTGTGGAAGGGACACCTGAAAGTGAGGGCTGAAATGGATTGCTGGAAAGCCTTTCTACAAGCGAGGAGCTGTACTGGATTTCTGGAAAGTATTCCTAACAGTATGGGCTGGGATTGATTGCTGGAAAGTATTCCTGAAAGTAAGAGCTGGAATGGATTGCTGGAAAGTATTCCTGAAAGTGAGGGCTGGAGTGGATTGCTGGAAAGTATTCCTGAAAGTGAGGGCTGGAATGGATTGCTGGAAAGTATTCCTGAAAGTGAAGACTGGAAGGGATTGCTGGAAGCAAGAGCTGGAGGGGATTGCTGGAATCGAGGATTAGACAGGGAAATGTAGCAAATGGGTCAGCTATAAAAGAGGATCGTTTGGGGGTGCAAAAGTTTAGAAAAAGAAGGGCTGGAAAGTTAGAGGGATGGAAGGGAGGGGGACGCTTACACTACTGTATACCCTGTGTAGTTGATGATAAATGTAACCCCCCCACCACCCCCACCCCCCTTTCCAAACAAACACAATATTATGGGGTGTTTAACTGGAAGCGAAAACTATTTTGAAATAAATCTCACCATCGTCTGTGTTTCATGTGATTTGACAACGTCAAAGAAACAGACACAGAATCACAAAGATAGACAGGGCACAGAAAAACAAACAAGAAAAAAACACTATCATGGATAATCATGTTGATTGTGCACAACAAAAAACAACAACTGTTTGACGTCTTTCATCCATCTCCCCGAGGCTTGACTGTTGACCGGAAGCTGATGGTCAACACCTCCCGATCATCATTCATAAAAACAAAATCATTGACAAGTCATGATAGGCAGAAAAGATCTGATACGCGAAATTTAAACACTCGCAAAAATGTTATTTATTTATAACACCTAAAAACGGGTTAATTTGACATACTTATCCACGTAAGAATAAGTTCTCATGCGACCTTTAATATGAATGTTTTTTATGGGAACAAACATCACTTATATCGCAAACATCACGTCTGAAGATGAAACACTTCTTGAAAGCACTTAAACCGCAATTTCATTTCCATGAATCAACACACGGTTCAATGGGGACATATAAACACAGGACGAAATCATTTACGAGGCCAGACAGACATATATTTGTCTGTTTATGATTTACAAATACAAATACAAGTATTTATTCAGGTAAAGTACATACATACAAGGTGAAATACAAAAGTTGATGGATTTATAGATAGAGCTAGTACATACAATGCCTAAAGCCACTATTACGCAAAGCGTTTCGGGCAGCATTTCTTACACATTAAGACATAAAGGTTATTTACGTCATCCTACAATCCCAAAGATTATATTTTGACTGAAGAACGCAGGCAGGAAAGATCATTTACATAACCTTACGAGCCTATTTACAGAAAGATTAAGTAAATGAGTCCCATACACTTGAGAAGTAAATTACGCATTCACAGACTCCCAGTAATATTATCATAAGTGACCACGCATAATTAACGCAGATATATTAAGATATATTTATCTTATATCTTATTATCTTATATCTTATATATATCTGCGCACAGACCAAGAGCCTAGTACACACAGCTCAAGCCTTCCCACACCGGCACCAGGCTTTTCTAAAACAGGAATACCCCGGACTTTGCTCGTATAGTGTATTATCCACTGACCAGCGTGTTCATTATATATTGTCCATTAACCAGCATCTTCAGTCAAATCAAACAATAGAGAATACTAATAAAAGGAGAACAAATAAAACCTAAACCACTGTCAAATAAAAACAACAAGCCAAATCAATATTAAACACGATATCAAATACGAACCCCCCAAAAATTCATCGATTACAAAAATCAAAATCAATTACAAAAATAAAAAAAAAAATTAATCAGATGATGAGTCACAAAAAAATTACAGATGATGAGTCACAATAACCGTGGCTGAAGATATGATGACCGAACAATTCATCAGAAAATTCAGAAACAATGGACTGAAACCTCGTCGTTTCTTCATCATTCAATCAATATCTAAGCCTAATCAGTGTCAAAGCCAAACGAGCCATGTGGGTAATAAACATATTTATCAAACTGTCGTAAATAATATCAATATCATAACACAAAACAAGCGAAATCTATATGAAACATTCCCATATTAATGCCAAAAATGCCACATACATATTAGAATTATTCTTCAACAAATCAGTTACATATAAGTTGCAGAAAAATTCCAGAGAGTTTGTCGTGGCCGCAGGGCAGCAATCGCAGACCTACACATACACACACATGGAAAATAAATAAAAGAGTGTTACCTGATAAGTGTCCAGGATGTGATAACATGATAAGGGACCTGGACGTGATGACATGATATGGATCCAGGACGTGATAACGGCTCATTACGTGATAAGTGTTCCTACCTACCTACGTGATAAGAGATCCTACGTGATAAGGATCCTGGACGTGGTAAGAGCTCACTACGTGATAAGGATCCTGAATATGATAAAAGGTTCGGGACTGACTGAAACATAAACATACCAAATAAAGCGAGTACAAAAACAACAATAACAAAGAATGCCGAAACATTCAATAAAAAGATAAATTTAACCCTTCAGGCTCCCAGTAAAAAAAAATTACATTCTGTTCATTTTTTATTTTTTTTTCACAGGAGACCCCTGAACCTCTCCCCCCCCCCTACCCCACGAAAAAAATATAAAGGGGTGTCTTTGTGGTGCTGGAATTGTGTATTTCTCTCCCAAGCAGAGAGTTGGAGCACAACTGGAATTCCAGTTTGCAGATTCAATGCAACTTTTGATGTCTGAGATTACCGATTACTTTCTGTTGCCTTGCATCCTTGGTGGTGTTATTTTATTGCAATTGAATTCTTTTTTTTTCGAAAAAGCAATTACCTAAATTACTTGAAAGTCGTTCAAGTTTTACGTTTCCAAAAAAAAATCTTTCCTATAAGCTAATTATTTTGAATTGTATTGTTTTAAGTTGGACTTGACTACTACTGTCTAAAGCATAGCTGACAATTTTAGTTCAGATGTTTTAAAAGAATTATTGAAAAATAAAGTATGACTTGTGTACTTATAAATTATACCGTGTCTGCCCTGTCTTTGCACTAGAATGCGTCTCACTGGTATATGACAAAAAGTTTATTAGACTAACTTATGTGTCATTGTGATGGATTGTAGGAGAGTAAAGTACGCCTACAACAATCCCTTTTATTTTTTTTTTATTTTTTTTCGGGGGTCAGTCTTAGGTGTACTTAAATTTTTGGTGAACTTGGGCGACGTGCCGAAGTTGATATAGTCGATAAATATTTGTTGGATCCTTTTGAAAATTGCTTATTTGTAATAAATAATTTTTGGTGTACAGTTAAAAGATTTCATATTTGAACCAAATATGTTTGGTGTATGGTCAAAAATTTATTTTTGAGCATAAGAATTAAGGAAATTTCAAAAGATGTATTGGTAAGAAGAAATAACATAACATAAGAAGAAAACATAAACATAAGGTTTAAGAACGTAACATAAGAACACATAAGGTAACATAAGAAGAAAAAAATCTGCAGAAGACCTATTGGTTCATATACACAGCGGCCCCCCTATTTATATCCACCTAAGTTCATATACAAGAAAATAAGAAGTCATATACATGAGCAGCAAGGCAACAGCAGGCCTGTCTGTTTTGGCTTCCCACAACACAACAGTGACGACTGTCGTAGGGATTATGAGGCTCTTGTGCAGGCGATGAGTCACAATAACGTGGCTGAAGTATGTTGACCAGATCACACACTAGAAAGTGAAGGGACGACGACGTTTCGGTTCGTCCTGGACCAGTCTCAGGTCGATTGTGTTGTCGTCCCTTTACTTTCTATGAGGCTCTTTGTTTCATGTGGGCTTTAGGATACCTTTAGATGTGTTGGTGAAGGAGTTATCTTCACCAACATATCTGTTTGGCTGAGATTGGTTTCTGCATTACGTCCGGTTTGGCAGGGGGATGGGATACAGAAGCCGTTATCTGAGATTTTTGTATCTTATAATCAAGTCTATCCTAAATTGTCTGTACTCCAGCAAATTGAGGTTTAAATTAATGTAGCCATTCCTCGTAGTTCTGGAACAAGTCTGGTGGCATACCTTTGAACCTACTGCAACTTTGTCTTATGCTTGACAAAATATGAACGCCATGCTGGAGCCGCATACTCCAGGATTAGTCTGAAATATGTGGTACACAAGGGGTCTCGACTCCTTGTACAAATTTGTGAAGGCAGTCTTGTTGTTACCCAGTCATCAAAAGGATATCATCAACAGCATATGCTGTTGATATCCTTTTAATGTGGGCTTCAGGAGACAGGATCCGTGTGATGTCAACCTCTTGATTCTTCTCTCTGTCCGTTTCTTAAAGGAGTTCATCTTCCATTTGGTATCTTGTGTATCGGCAAACCTTGAGAGGAATGAGTCTATTCCCTCTGGAAGATCATTTACATATATAGAGAAAGAGGATAGGTTCAAGAACTGAACCCTGTATGACTCCGCTAGTGACATCTCGCCACTCTGAGATCTCATTCATCACTGTGACTTGTTGTCCAGGCCTGCCTCGCTGAAATTCATTTAATAATTCAGTTTTTTTCATTCGGAACTCCCCAGGATATTAAAGTGGGAGAAATTGTAACTAATCACATTTAAATGCAGTACCAAATTTTTTTTTATAACTGTTAAAAGTTAATCCTTTTGAACCTATATTAAAACAATGACGATAAAAAATATGTTTAATTGACCAATGTTGTCATTAAAGAGAATGATTCTAAAAATCTACTGGAAATGGCTACAATACACGTCCTGTCCTCTCCTATTCAATACGTAACTGGCCTACACAACGCGACCCCCCTCACCTGGCTGGTGAAAGGTTGGGTAAACACCTCAACCACACCCACACCTATTACTGTCATCAACCTTCAACTGTCATCCATCTCATACTGTCATCAACCTTCAACCATCATCCAACTCATATTGACATCACTCTTCAGCCGTCATCCATTTCATACCGGCATCAATCTTCATCTGTCATCCATTCATCCACTCCCGACCGACCTCAACAACCCGACCTCCAGGTTAACACCGTCCTTCCTGGCCCCCAATAGAACAGTGACGACTGTCGTAGGGATTATGAGGCTCTTGTTTGATCTCTGTTGTGAATACCTTCAGCATCCTCACCCATTTCCTTCCACCAGCTTTCTCTCTCTCTCTCTCTCTCTCTCTCTCTCTCTCTCTCTCTCTCTCTCTCTCTCTCTCTCTCTCTCTCTCTCTCTCTCTCCCTCCCTCCTGACCAATTCAGCTCGAGGCCAGCGAGTACTAGGAACTTTATTTACACCTTTAAGGGGAAAATATAAAACTCAGTAAAAAAAAGTACAATTGTAAAAAATTGACCTCCGTTGACCTGGAAATTGCCAGAGCTTGTGTTACAGGGAGGTTACAACCACTGCGGAGTTACAAGCTCCAGCAAACCCCTATTTTACAAGTCTTTCAATGCAGTATGTAAGATTCAATATTACGATATTTATACAAAATATGTTGATACATAACATCTTTAGACTACTTAGGCTACTCTTCTAGGGCAGGATCGCTGTATTTTGAACCCTGTAAAGCTTCTTCACTTGGAGAAAAGGGTTTCCTGTCTTCTAATACGTTGATAAAGTTACTTAACAATATGCCCAGATTTAGTTTTAATATTATTACCAGGTGGTCACCACTTTTTAATATCGTAGTGTTGTTACATAAAGTAGTATAGTTATTTATATAGTAGAGTTGTTATATAGTGTTGTATCGTTATATATTAGTGTCTACAGATGTCTACAGCTTTACTACTACAGCAGGTCATGAACTAAACAGATTCGGTGACAAGGGCTTACAGCATGTCATATCAACCCCCGTGATACAGCAAGCCATATCAACCCCGTGTTACAGCAAGCCATATCAACCCCGTGTTACAGCAAGTCATATCAACCCCCGTGATACAGCAAGCCATATCAACCCCCGTGATACAGCAAGCCATATCAACCCCCGTGATACAGCAAGCCATATCAACCCCCCGTGATACAGCAAGCCATATCAACCCCCGTGTTACAGCAAGTCATATCAACCCCCGTGTTACAGCAAGCCATATCAACCCCGTGTTACAGCAAGCCATATCAACCCCGTGATACAGCAAGTCATATCAACCCCCTTGATACAGCAAGTCATATCAACCCCGTGTTACAGCAAGCAATATCAACTTCCGTGTTACAGGAAGCCATATCAACCCCGTGTTACAGCAAGCCATATCAACCCCGTGATACAGCAAGTCATATCAACCCCCTTGATACAGCAAGTCATATCAACCCCGTGTTACAGCAAGTCATATCAACCCCCGTGTTACAGCAAGCCATATCAACCCCGTGTTACAGCAAGCCCTATCAACCTCGTGATACAGCAAGCCATATCAACCCCCGTGATACAGCAAGCCATATCAACCCCCGTGTTACAGCAAGCAATATCAACCCCCGTGTTACAGCAAGTCATATCAACCCCCGTGATACAGCAAGCCATATCAAACCTGGATTACATCAAGTCATATCAACCCCCGTGTTACAGCAAGCCATATCAACCCCCGTGTTACAGCAAGCTATATCAACCCCGTGTTACAGCAAGCCATATCGACCCTGTGTTACAGCAAGCCATATCAACCCCGTGTTACAGCAAGCCATATCAACCCTGGATTACAGCAAGTCATATCAACCCCCGTGTTACAGCAAGCCATATCAACCCCGTGTTACAGCAAGCCATATTAACCCCCGTGATACAGCAAGCCATATCAACCCTGGATTACAGCAAGTCATATCAACCCCGTGTTACAGCAAGCCATATCAACCCCGTGTTACAGCAAGCCATATTAACCCCCGTGATACAGCAAGCCATATCAACCCTGGATTACAGCAAGTCATATCAACCCCCGTGTTACAGCAAGCCATATCAACCCCGTGTTACAGCAAGCTATATTAACCCCCGTGATACAGCAAGCCATATCAACCCTGGATTACAGCAAGTCATATCAACCCCGTGTTACAGCAAGTCATATCAACCCCCGTGATACAGCAAGTCATATCAACCCCGTGTTACAGCAAGTCATATCAACCCCCGTGATACAGCAAGTCATATCAACCCCGTGTTACAGCAAGTCATATCAACCCCCGTGATACAGCAAGTCATATCAACCCCGTGTTACAGCAAGCCATATTAACCCCCGTGTTACAGCAAGTCATATCAACCCCCGTGTTACAGCAAGTCATATCAATCCCCGTGTTACAGCAAGCCATATCAACCCCGTGTTACAGCAAGCCATATTAACCCCCGTGATACAGCAAGCCATATCAACCCCCGTGTTACAGCAAGCCATATCAACCCCGTGTTACAGCAAGCCATATCAACCCTGTGTTACAGCAAGCCATATCAACCCCATGTTACAGCAAGTCATATCAACCCCGTGTTACAGCAAGTCATATCAACCCCGTGTTACAGCAAGCCATATTAACCCCCGTGATACAGCAAGCCATATCAACCCCCGTGTTACAGCAAGCCATATCAACCCCGTGTTACAGCAAGCCATATCAACCCTGTGTTACAGCAAGCCATATCAACCCCATGTTACAGCAAGTCATATCAACCCCGTGTTACAGCAAGTCATATCAACCCCCGTGATACAGCAAGTCATATCAACCCCCGTAATACAGCAAGTCATATCAACCCCCGTGATACAGCAAGTCATATCAACCCCCGTGTTACAGCAAGTCATATCAATCCCCGTGTTACAGCAAGTCATATCAACCCCCGTGATACAGCAAGTCATATCAACCCTGTGTTACAGCAAGTCATATCAACCCCCGTGATACAGCAAGTCATATCAACCCCCGTGATACAGCAAGCCATATCAATCCCCGTGTTACAGCAAGTCATATCAACCCCGTGTTACAGCAAGTCATATCAACCCCCGTGATACAGCAAGTCATATCAACCCCCGTGATACAGCAAGTCATATCAACCCCGTGATACAGCAAGTCATATCAACCCCCGTGATACAGCAAGTCATATCAACCCCGTGTTACAGCAAGATACAGCAGTGAGCATCTGCCTCCCCCATCGTGTGGACTCGACACTTTTATAATCCTTACTAACTCATAAAAGTCCTCCAGAGCCGTCCAAGTCTTTGTTCACAGGGATTAAAATGGGAACATTTTGGGCGTTTTTGGGAGGGATTAAAAATCGTGTTTTGTGCCGTGAGAGAAAAAAAATGAAAGAAACTCGGCACCCGGGTCTCGTTTTCCACCTCAATCCCTCTACTTTCTCCCTCAATCTCCATCCAGATATATTTACCAACAATTTCTGCTTCGTCTTTATTATTTTCACCTCTCTCGACCGATTAAGCATATTCTATAATTCCGTTTAATATCAATTTTTTTTAATTTGGCGTGTCAAAAAAATAAACCAAAATGTCATTAACAACATAAATTATCACAAGATGCTTGATCCATCTCATTAACACATGACCTTTATCCCCCCCATAAATTATACAAAGTATTTAATAATACACGGAAATCACAGCAGCGTGATGTATAAAATGAACAAATCCATAAGGGCCGTGACGAGGATTCGAACCTACATCCGAGAGCATCCCAGACGCTGCCTTAATCGACTGAGCTACGACATGGTATAAGAATTGCAATTTCTTATATATAAGAAGTTGCTATATATATAAGAATATATATATATATATATATATATATATATATATATATATATATATATATATATATATTTAAGAAGAAATGTATAAAAATATAAGAATTCATGGGATATAGAATTTCTGGTTGCAATTCTTATACTAAGTCGTAGCTCAGTCGATTAAGGCAGCGTCTGGGATGCTCTCGGACGTAGGTTCGAATCCTCGTCACGGCCCTTATGGATTTGTTCAAAGTATTTAAAATATATGGACTCTGAAATTTCTCACTCAAAAGTGCGGTCAAACAAAGTGCTGTTTTACTCCTATATTGTTTGTTGTATATCTCGGGTCATTGTTGAAGGAGTTGAGAGCCAGTAGAACTGGCTGTTGCACAGGCAGCTAAGACACTGTATTCTGTTATGCCATTGATCTATTTCTACTGGCACCGACCGAAGAGGCTATAGAAAACTGTATAAAATTATGTGAAAGATACTATTGAGAATACAACCTAACATTCAGTACACTACAACATGTACTGTAGTTTTGTTTAACTCACAGGACTCGTTTTATTATCCCAAATTTAAATTACTATAGACAGAGATTCCGGTAAAGTATTCCGAAAAGCATCTGGGTTATAATATCTCTCTAAAGTGCTCACCTACCCATTTTTTTTCTGGTAGTAATAGTGACCTGAAAGTCTGAACAAACGGCATTATAAGTGAATTTGGTTATATTAAGGCCTGGTCGACGGGGGAGTTTACGGGCTCACCATAGCCCGTGCTACATGGACATTTCGTTCTGAGTACCTAAATCTAAAACAACAACAACAACAACGGGGAAGTTATTTAACAGTGGAACTATTGGACCTACAAAAATTGTTGACCTTTTTATGAAGCTTCATTTTGAAATGAGGAAATTTTCAAGACATATCTTGGAAGTCTATCCTTGCACTCACTGCACTCTCCTACTTGGCCTCATGTACACACACACACACTTGAAGAAATAATTATATAATAACAAAGGAATAATATCCTTTAGTCTGAAAGGAATTAAATCTTTTTGTCTGAAAGGAATGATATCCTTTTGTCTGAGAGGAATGATATCTCTTTGTTTGAAAGGAAGAAGAAGAAGAAATTATCAAGGGAAAGCGCCAAGCCATTATGGCTATATAGCAGTTGGAAGGGGTCAGGATAAGGATTTGGGATGAGACGGGAGGAAGGAATGGTGTCCAACCACTTGGACGGTCGGGGATTGGACGCCGACCTGCATGAAGCGAGACCGTCGCTCTACCGTCCAGCCCAAGTGGTTGGGCTTTGTCTGAAAGGAATGATATCCTTTTGTCTGAAAGGAATGATATCCTTTTGTCTGAAAGAAACGATATCCTTTTGTCTGAGAGGAATGATATCTCTTTGTTTGACAGGAATCACCCATCCGGTAAACTCAATTAATTCTTTTTTTCCGGCACTCACTTATCACTGGCCACTCCTACTTTTCCAGAAATATAAACTAAATTGTTAGGAAATACAACATAGGAATGAGTGATGGATATAACGGTGTTGGAGGTGTGCAGGATAGGATAAAACAACAAGTTAGCAGGGATACTCCCCCCTCCCCAAGCTGGATATTTGGAATTATGACAGGAAAAACTTGTCAGACAGAGCTGGCCTTCTGACAGGCGTTTTGAGTGATATTGAAGTCTGATCTAGGTTGTATGAGCGCCGAGTGGTAGTGATGTTGATCTAGGATAGTCCCAGAATCTCTTGCTCTATGATGTATGATGTAGTGTATGTTCCCAAAACTTCGTGGTATGATTCGTATGTATTTGTTCTTATTCAAACTGTCGTCTCATTCTAATATTGTTATTTAAATTGTACTAAGATCTGTCTTAACACTTTTAATGGTAAACTACATTTTGTTTTTCCAATATATATCTCCTTTTGGAAAGAGGATATAGTGGAAACACTTGATTGTTTCAAGCGTAGGTTAGACATATATATAAACAAGCTTGGGGTGGATATAAATGGGAGCTGCCACATATATGGACATATATGCTTCTGCAGGTTTCCTTAATTCTTATGTTACGTTATATTTCAAATTATAGACTAAATGTGTTGCTAACTTTATGGCCAAAATATAAGTTTGATTTAGACTGCTGACACCTTTGAGTACAGTTCTTATAAGTTTACTTTAGGCCTTAAGGTTACTTAAGGACCAATATAGACCTTAAGTAACCTTATTGGTGACCAGGACCAGACCCGTGATGCCCTCTACCCCCCCTCGTCTCTTAGGTTCTAAACGGCGTGATGGATTAAATTTTAAAACTGCAGCTTCGTACATACTTAGTCTTGTGAGGATAATGTGCTAAGCCAGTATAAGGGTAGAATGGAATATGAGGGCACACTTTAAGAACTGGGATATGAGGAGAGTGAAAAGAAAGGTGCCCAACCATTTGGATCATCAGAAATCGAACGCTCATCCTGTTTCTTTACTTCGACAAGACCCCTCTCACTCCACCTCTCCCACATCCCTACCTAACCACCCCGTAACCCCTCCCTCATTCCCGTTCCGCAATTCACCTTTTCCCTCTCTCTCTCTCTCTCTCTCCCGCATTACACCTCACCGCCAAGAATAATGTGAGTACTTTGTAGTGAGTGTTCAAGTAATTAATTACAAAAATAAGCCACCAAGCCGGGAAGACCATGGATTATTGTTAGTAACAACTTTATTGACAAAATTAATTACAATTTTGCCTAATCTGAGGATTTCGATTCTTATTAAAGTGAGGATAATGCTGGTATTCACTGTCACCCAGGATATAGGGTCATACACAAGACAACAGGATATGGAGCGCCATGCAGTGAGTTGAATAAGTGCGTGAGAATTATAACTATCTACGGGCTCACCATAGCCCGTGTTACTTGGAACTTTTTGTTCCAGGTAGCGAATCTTTAACAACAACAACGTGAGAATTCACGCACCTATTCGTTAATATACTGAACGTGTATATTTATTTAATTGAGTATATATTTCTCTATCCATAGTCAATTTGTAATCAACTCTCGTCTATAAAACTTTGGGTATTATATTGTTGTTCCTTTTATGTTTGAATGTTTATTAAACTTTTAATATACTTTGATTCTTTTAAGTTGTAAAACTAGCCCTTGGCAGCGGTTTCAAAATATCCTCCGGAAACACACTTTGGAGGAAATCTAAAATAAATAGTAAATAGCAATAAGGTATAGCCATGGGTACAGTATGCTCACGTTCCTGAGCGTACCGAGGGTACAGTATGCTCACGTTCCTGAACGTACCGAGGGTACAGTATGCTCACGTTCCTGAACGTACCGAGGGTACAGTATGCTCACGTTCCTGAACGTACCGAGGGTACAGTATGCTCACGTTCCTGAACGTACCGAGGGTACAGTATGCTCACGTTCCTGAACGTACCGTGGGTACAGTACGCTCACGTTCCTGAACGTACCATGGGTACAGTATGCTCACGTTCCTGAACGTATCAAGGGTACAGTACGCTCCCGTTCCTGAACGTACCGAGGGTACAGTACGCTCACGCTCCTGAACGTACCGTGGGTACAGAACGCTCACGTTCCTGAACGTACCGTGGATCCTTGCTGAGCTCGGGGGGTCGTGTACTCTTTCGCTCAATAAAATACGAATTCCTATTTTCCGCGCTATTAGAAAACACTATAACAGAGTAGGTGTCCCAGGGGGGGAGCCTGGTGTCCCAGTGGGAGGGGGGGAGGGAGGGAGCCTGGTGTCCCAGGGGGGAGGGGGGGAGGGAGAGAGCCTGGTGTCCCAGGGGGGGGGAGGGAGAGAGCCTGGTGTCCCAGGGGGGGAGGGGGGAGGGAGCCTGGTGTCCCAGGGGGGGGGGGAGGGAGCCTGGTGTCCCAGGGGGGGGAGGGAGAGAGCCTGGTGTCCCAGGGGGGGAGGGGGGAGGGAGCCTGGTGTCCCAGGGGGGGGGAGGGAGCCTGGTGTCCCAGGGGGGAGGGGGGAGGGAGCCTGGTGTCCCAGGGGGGGGGGAGGGAGCCTGGTGTCCCAGGGGGGAGGGGAGGGAGCCTGGTGTCCCAGGGGGGGGGGAGGGGGAGGGAGCCTGTTGTCCCAGGGGGGAGGGGGAGGGAGCCTGGTGTCCCAGGGGGGGAGGGGGAGGGAGCCTGGTGTCCCAGGGGGGAGGGGAGGGAGCCTGGTGTCCCAGCAGGGAGGGGGGGAGGGACCCTGGTGTCCCAGCAGGGAGGGGGGGGGGGAGAAAGCCTGGTGTCCCAGGGGGGAGGGGGAGGGAGCCTGGTGTCCCAGGGGGGAGGGGGAGGGAGCCTGGCGTCCAAGGGGGGAATGGAAGGGAGCCTGGTGTCCCAGGGCATGGGGGGGAGGGAGCCTGGTGTCCTAGGGGGGGGGGAAGGGGGAGGGGGTCCCTTCGTCCCAGCAGGTGGGAGTAGAAGAAATTCGATTTAATATGATATTGCAAGATTCATCATGGGGGGGGGGGTCGCTTTGGCACCGTGTCAATTGGCACTCGTTTCATTGATACCAACACCGAGACAATAGGTGTAACAGACAATAGGTAGAGATGGGAAACGAAATGGAGAGCAGCTGGAATGGTGTGTGTTGTGGGTTGTGTAAAGGGTGGTGAAGGGTGGAGGGTTGAGGCTGATGGAAGGTGGAGTTGGGACAAACTTTACGACGGGAAGGATGTAAAGGTGGTGAGAGGGAGGGACGCAGAAGTGAAGAGATGGATAGAAATAAGAGGTGGAGGGAAGGAGAAAAGGAGGTAAGGAGAGAGAGGGATCGAGAGGCTTAAGGGATCGGATCCTTCACTAAGCAACTCAGCAGCCACCGCCGATAACCTCATTAAAAGTTATGAATCCGCGGCAAACTTGGTTCTTTATAAAAGGAGTCTTTGAGACGCCTTTGTAAATCGAGTTATTCTGCCACTGTCAGCAGCTTACGGGCAGAAAACATGCCAAGGATTGGAGGGGAGGCAGTGAGAGGGAGAGGGAGAGGGAGAGGGAGAGGGAGGGAGGGAGAGAGAGGGAGAGAGAGAGAGAGAGAGAGAGAGAGAGAGAGAGAGAGAGAGAGAGAGAGAGAGAGAGAGAGAGAGAGAGAGAGAGAGAGAGAGAGAGAGAGAGAGAAAATACTGGAAGAACACGCTCTTTACTGCCTAAAACTTATACCGCCCCCATCTAAAGTTAAAGTCTTACGTAGACACATATTCGTGTGCACAGAACCCGGGCTCGATCCCAGGCCGACGCAGAAACAATTGAACAAAGTATTGTCTCACTTGATGCCTCTGGGAGGTAAACAACAGCTGCTACGGGCTGGATCCTGGGGATGCTGGCGTGAGAGCGTGACACGACATGATAAGACCCGAATGTTTTTTTCTGACTGTTTAGCCTTAGATTCACTTAGTACCTGCTATAGTGACAGGTCTTTGAGTATGGTCTCTCTTTAGTGGTGCACACCGCGGTCCCTCTCTCAAAGTATACACTATTGCTGTTTTCCAGTTATGTTTAGAATGCTTTGTCAAAGAAAATTGTCTTATTACGATAGTCTCAATTCAATTTCTTTCTTTATTATGCGCCCCATACCCATCCAGTGGGCGGTGGTGTAAAGGTAGCAGTGGTAACATCTGGAAGTCTGCTAACATTATTGGCTGACTCGCACAAGCGATTGTTTGTTGTGGAGAAACTAACCAAGTTCTTCACAATCGTTCTTTTAAAGAACCGAAAACAAAAAAGCTACTTCACACAAGACGTTACTTAAGATGCAAATCTGACAGGTTGAGGTGGGGGTTTAAGAACATTTTCTTTCGCCTTCCAGCCTCCTCTCCCCCCCCCACCACCACCACCACTCCCCCACCCCCAGTACCTCCCTTCCTTTTACATCTCACTGGCACCACCATCCTCCTTTTCCACCATCTCTCCCTTCGTACTCTCTACGTCATTCCCGTTCTCTCTCTCACCCCCGGAGCTCACAGTTCTACATTTCTACTTGAAAAAAAAGTAATACCAAGAGTCAGGGACTAAACCTATAAACTGAACAAAAGAAAAATCGAACAATATGTCAACAGATTTCAAAAGACCAAGCAACTCGGTTAGGTGAAAGGGGTGGGTGGGGGGAGGGGTGGTGGGGGGTGGTGGGTGGGGGGGGAGGGGGGGTGTCCAAAGGGGTTTACAGCGCAGATCGAAGCATGACAAACGAGGTAAACTGAGTAAACTGAGAATAAACCTTGACGATTGCTAATAAAAGTGTTGTAAAGGAATCCAGAGCGAGGCAAGCTGTGCCCTTCTGTAGCGATAGCAGCAGCAGCAGTATGCAGGGACAGGTAGATGGTAAGGTCTGCTGGGGGTGGTAGGGTCTGCTGGGGGTGGTGGCAGGGGTCTGTTGGGGGTGGCAGAGGTCTGCTGGGGGTGGTGGCTGGGGGTCTGCTGTGGGTGGTGGCAGAGGTCTGCTGGGGGTGGTGGCAGGGGGTCTGCTGTGGGTGGTGGCAGGGGTCTGTTGGGGGGTGGCAGGGTCTGCTGGGGGTGGTAGGGTCTGCTGGGGGTGGTGGCAGGGGTCTGTTGGGGGTAGTAGAGGTCTGCTGGGGGTGGTGGCAGGGGTCTGTTGGGGGGTGGCAGGGTCTGCTGGGGGGGGGGTGGTAGGGGGTCTGCTGTGGGTGGCAGGGGTCTGCTGGGGGGGGGTAGGGGTCTGCTGGGGTGGCAGGGGTCTGCTGGGGGGTGGTAGGGGTCTGCTGGGGGTGGCAGGGGTCTGCTGGGGGGTGGCAGGGGTCTGCTGGGGGGTGGCAGGGGTCTGCTGGGGTGGCAGGGGTCTGCTGGGGGTGGCAGGGGTCTGCTGGGGGGTGGTAGGGGTCTGCTGGTGGTGGCAAGGGTCTGCTGGGAGTGGCAGGGTCTGCTGGGGGTGGCAGGGGTCTGCTGGGGGTGGCAGGGTCTGCTGGGGGTGGCAGGGTCTGCTGGGGGTGGCAGGGGCCTGCTGGAGGTGGCAGGGTCTGCTGGGGGTGGCAGGGTCTGCTGGGGGTAGCAGGGTCTGCTGGGGGTGGCAGGGGTCTGCTAAGGGGTGGCAGGGGTCTGCTGGGGGTGGCACGGGTCTGCTGGGGGTGGCAGGGGTCTGCTGGGGGTGGCACGGGTCTGCTGGGGGTGGCAAGGGTCTGCTGGAAGTGGCAGGAGTCCGCTGTGGGTGGCAGGGGTCTGCTGGGGGAGTGGCAAGGGTCTGCTGGGGGTTGTCGGGGGTCTGAAGGGGGGGGGGGGGTGGCAGGGGTCTGCTGGGGGGGGGTGGCAGGGGTCTGCTGGGGGTTTAAACAAAAATATTTAAAATACTACTCATTTCTTTGTATTATCAGTTATCTGACCTGTCTAATTTTTTTTAACTGTCCTGTTTTTCCCTAATCTTTGATCTAATAAAAATCTTTATCTTAGGTTTCTAATCTAATCAAATAAAACCCAAAACAAACCAAACATGGGAAGAACGCCAACATGAAACCCGCTTTAAAAACAGGCACACGGGAGCCTGAGACCACACACGTGTCTGGCATACACAATGACCAAAGTGTCTGCTGAAAAAAAAAAAATGATGATAGTCATAAAAAAAGCTCTCAGAATGGAACAGTCAAAACCGGTCGTGAATTGAGTTCACAGAGGCAACAGGCTGTTGGGGTCGTCTCAAAGATCTCAAGATGTACTCTCAAGAAAGGAGACGAGAGATGTACCAAATTATATACACGGGGGGGAAATACTGGAGATCCAGGTGCCAAATCTACACAGTAAAATAGCAACATACTGGAGTGAAAGGTATGGAAGAAAATGCAGAATAGAACCAGTGAAGAGCAGGGGTGCCATAGGCACAATCAGAGAACACTGTATAAACATCAGGGGTCCACGATTGTTCAACATCTTCCCAGTGAAGAAATATTACTGGAACAAAAGTGGAATTCTTCAAGAAAAAACTGGAGTTGTATGGGGGGAAAAAAGTGCCGGACCAACCGGGCTATAGTGGATATGTGGGCTTGCGGGCCGCTCCAAGCAAAAGCCTGTAGACCACATTATCACAAGTCAAGCCTGAACCCGAGCCGGGCTTGTGGAAGTAGAGTAGAACTCCCAGAACCCCATCCAGGTACAATCCAGGCGGACACAAATGTCTCAACAACAACAACCATTAGTTTCACAACAACAACAACAGCCACCAGTGTCTCACAACATGTTATTTATCATCTTGAATATCCATTCATAACTTTATCAGCTTCTATATATATTATACAAATACTACCATTCTGTCCTAATATCCATGTTAAATATGTTTTATAATACTATTTGTATAACAACACAAGTTTACCTTATAACATCAGTAAATTGGCATAGCCTCTCTCTCTATTTTTCTCTCCAGTGTATGTTAGCTTTACACCTGTCACCCAAGCTCTGCATACAGTAAAAAATATACAATATTCACTATTTAATAAATACAGTTTTGTAACATATAGTACTGTTATTTGTAACGTATTTGTGATGCATTATTATATAACGCAAAGAAAGGAGTTCTCATCTGGTTATAGACAAATTGTGAACCTTACATCAATGGCAATCTTGAAAAATGGAGAAGACTTGATCACGACGTACGAGATCATTGGCAAGCTATATAAAAAAAAACAGATTGATTAAGTAGATTGAGGTTGTAAAGATAGTACCCAGGAGATGAGACTCAATCTGGGCCAGCACAGACTCATTCATTCACTCACTCACTCACTCACCCTCCTCTCTCTCTCTCTCTCTGCAAAATAAAGCAATGTAAATACATATCCGAAGAGGAAAAGTTAGCTGCCGTTACTGAGCCAATATGCATTGCCAATTCTTAGAGCATACGCAGTTATGGTAATTTTACTCGCAGGTCAAACTAAGCGAATATTCTCTTTAAGCCTTAATGTGGGAGGGTAGGAGGGGATGGGAGGGTAGGAGGGGATGGGAGGGGTAGGAGGGGATGGGTGCTGGGAGGTCTTGAGTCGCTAGGCTCAGGCGCTCGGCCTCAGCATTTTAATTGCTGAGGAGGAAGACAAGACCTTCATTTAGAGAGAGAATAAAAGGAATAATAAAATTGAAAGGTGGTGCAAGATGAGTCGGGTGGTGGTGGGGGGGGGGGGGAGGAGGCACGTTTTGGAGGTGAAGGGGAGGGCAGCACGGAAGGGGAAGGGGAGGGCAGCACGGAAGGGGAAGGGGAGGGCAGCACGGAAGGGGAAGGTGAAGGGAGGGCAGCACGGAAGGGGGAGATGAGAGAGAGGACTCTCCTTGTCTCTGCCCTTTAGTATCTTTCACATAGTGAATCAGGCTCACATCCGCTAAGGCCGCGAGACTGAGTTTCCTTAACCTATTCTCTATCAACAAATACTATTGAGAAAATCAGTAAGAGCCAAACTCTCATTGATTCATCACGTTCATGTGACTTGTTTGTGCAACAAATACTATTCTTGTTGCAAATCTCTGCACTTTTAAAGTTTTTATGTTTGGTGCTTCGCGAGAGATGGATTCCATGCTGGTGCTGCGTAGTTAAGTTTTAGCCTAACAGGGTTCACTCCTGTCCTCTTATCCCTTTGAAGTGCTGAGTAGTCATACTAGCTTAGCGCTTTTTCCTGGTAATTACTTAAGCTTTCCTCCGTATTAATGTGTGGGAGGTCGGTGTGGGTGTTGGGTGGTGGTGTGGGTGTTGGGTGGTGGTGTGGGTGTTGGGTGGTGGTGTGGGTGTTTGGTGGTGGTGTGGGTGTTGGGTGGTGGTGTGGGTGTTTAGTGGTGGTGTGGGTGTTTAGTGGTGGTGTGGGTGTTGGGTGGTGGTGTGTGTGTGTTGGGTGGTGGTGTGGGTGTTGGGTGGTGGTGTGGGTGTTGGGTGGTGGTGTGGGTGTTTGGTGGTGGTGTGGGTGTTGGGTGGTGGTGTGGGTGTTTGGTGGTGGTGTGGGTGTTGGGTGGTGGTGTGGGTGTTTAGTGGTGGTGTGGGTGTTTAGTGGTGGTGTGGGTGTTGGGTGGTGGTGTGGGTGTTTAGTGGTGGTGTGGGTGTTTAGTGGTGGTGTGGGTGTTGGGTGGTGGTGTGGGTGTTTAGTGGTGGTGTGGGTGTTGGGTGGTGGTGTGGGTGTTTAGTGGTGGTGTGGGTGTTGGGTGGTGGTGTGGGTGTTGGGTGGTGGTGTTGAAATTGATGGAAATCCTGGATAAAACTCCCGCCGAAAACAGAGAATTACTAATTAATGCCTGCATAGCAATTTCTAATGTCTTCAAACAAACTGTACATGACACCAAGGTACAACCAGCTGTAGCACAGAGCTCTGTGGCAGCGGCGCCTGAGCAGGGCGCGGAGTCGGGGATGCCTGAGCAGGGCACGGAGTCGGGGATGCCTGAGCAGGGCGCGGAGTCGGGGATGCCTGAGCAGGGCACGGAGTCGGGGATGCCTGAGCAGGGCGCGGAGTCGGGGATGCCTGAGCAGGGCACGGAGTCGGGGATGCCTGAGCAGGGCACGGAGTCGGGGACCCCTGAGCAGTGCGCGGTGTCGCAGGCACCGGAGCAGAGCGCGGTGTCACAGGCACCGGAGCAGAGCGCGGTGTCACAGGCACCGGAGCAGGGCACAGTGTCACAGGCACCGGAGCAGGGCACAGTGTCGGGGGCGCCGCAGCAGAGTGCGGTCCCTGGCAGAGGGAAACAAACAAAACAAGGCCCCAAAATCTGTTGGTATTACAGATGGGCTACCTGTAAGCATGGGGAATCGGGAAGAATAAATGGAACATGTACACACGATCACCCTAGAAAGTGCAGAAACCTCCTCAATACAGGTAAATGTACCAAAAGCTGTGAATTCTTTCACCCAGAAATTTGCAAGAACTCTTTGGACAGGAAAGAGTGCTTCAATGCTGAATGCCCAGCTTTTCATATAAGAGGTACCAGGCGAATAAAACCGACAGACTACCACTATGAAAACAGCCACTACTCCATCAACCAGGATAATTTTTTAGCAAGAGGAGGAGGAGAAGAATGGCTAAAAATGACCAGACTCTACCACCAACTCGGTCAAATGCTAGAGAGGACGCAAACACAGTGGCCTCCTTACCAGAGCCTCAGATATTAACACCAATTAAAGCATCCAGCACTTCCACTAACACGATAACATCATTTATATTTGCCAACATCCAGGGTATAAAAACACGCAAATCCAACAAAGTTCATTTTATAGATGGTCTCCTTCATGAGGCAAATGCAGTGTTTGCAGCCCTAACGGAAACTCACACAAAGGACTACCTTGATGGTGAAATATGGATCCCAGAATACAATCTCTTCAGATGTGATAGGAAACACCGGCTTCAGGGTGGGGTCAGCCTCTACATCAAAGACACACTCATCTGTACTGAGCTGCTAAACACCTCAAATGATATGGTGGAAGTGCTGATAGTCAAAATAGAGATCCTAAATGTAGTTGTTGTCCTTGTATATAAGTCACCGGAGGCAAACCCTCAGCAGTTTAAAGACCAACTAATGAAAATAGAGCACTGCTTGGAAAACCTCACAAATCCAGCTCCGAACATCATCCTGCTTGGGGACTTCAACCTACGGCACCTGAAATGGAAGCACCTGGCTAATACAGTAATATCAGAAAGAATACCAGGAAGTAGCCTAAATGAGCAGGCACATGCAAATGACCTGCTACGGATGTGCGATAGGTTTGCCTTAAACCAGCAAATAGTAGAACCAACTAGGAAGGAGAACACGCTGGACCTCATTTTCACTAATAATGATGAGTTGATCGGGAACATAATGATTACAAATACCTGTTACTCAGATCACAACTTAATTGAAGTTCTGACAACCATGGGAAATGGACCTTCAAAACCAGTCCAGATTCCCGGTGGAGGAGATTTCAGCAAATTCAACTTCAATAATAAACGGATAAACTGGGAGCAAATAAACCAGGACTTCACAGAAATAAACTGGGAAGAACAGCTAGGAAATGCAAACCTGAACCAGTGCCTGGAAAAAATAAGCTCAGTAGCACTAGAAATATGTTCAAACCGCATACCCCTAAGAAAAAAGAGAAAGAGATGCAGATTGGAACGGGAACGTCGTTCCCTATATAGGCGAAGAAAACGAATCGCGGAACAACTTGAGAGTCGCACCCTATCTCAAGAACGGAGAAGAAGGTTAGGTAGAGAAATAGAAACAATTGAACTCAAGCTACAAGAATCATACAAAACCCAGGAGAGGCAAAGAGAGCAAAAGGCCATCAGTGAAATAGAGAGAAATCCGAAATATTTTTTCTCCTATGCAAAATCAAGATCAAAAACCACATCTAGTATCGGGCCCCTGCGAAAGGGAGATGGAACTTTCACAGATGACAACAAAGAAATGAGCGAGTTACTGAGGAAGCAGTACGACTCTGTTTTCAGTGAGCCATTAAATGCACTAAAGATTGATAACCCAAATGAATTTTTCATGGATATGATACCAACATCAAATCACATATCAGACGTCGCCCTATCCCCACTAGATTTTGAAGAAGCCATAAACAGTATGCCTATGCACTCTGCACCAGGCCCGGATTCTTGGAACTCCATATTCATCAAGAACTGTAAAAAACCACTATCGCAGGCCCTTCACATTCTGTGGAGACAAAGTCTAGATACTGGCGTTATCCCTGACATACTAAAAACAGCAGAGATAGCACCACTCCATAAAGGAGGAAATAAGGCAGAGGCAAAAAATTACAGACCGATAGCACTAACATCGCACATCATAAAAATTTTTGAGAGAGTGCTAAGAAGTAAGATCACAAAATACATGGAATCACAGCATCTCCATAACCCCGGACAACATGGTTTCAGAACAGGGCGCTCTTGCCTGTCGCAGTTGCTGGACCACTATGATATGGCATTAGATGCTATGGAAGACAAACAAAACGCTGATGTAATTTACACAGATTTCGCAAAAGCTTTTGATAAATGTGACCATGGTGTTATTGCACATAAAATGCGTTCAAAAGGAATTACCGGGAAAATAGGCAGATGGATCTACAATTTCCTGACTGACAGAACCCAATGTGTAATAGTCAACAAAATAAAATCCAGCCCATCAACCGTGAAGAGCTCAGTCCCCCAGGGTACTGTGCTTGCTCCAGTACTTTTTCTCATCCTCATATCGGACATAGACCAGAACACAACCTATAGCACTGTATCATCCTTTGCAGATGACACTAGGATTTTCATGAGAGTTGGCAACATAGAGGACACGGCAAACCTCCAATCAGATGTAGATCAGGTCTTTCTATGGGCTACAGAAAATAATATGGTATTCAACGAGGATAAGTTTCAGCTCATGCGCTACGGAAAAATTGAAAATATAAAAACAGAAACCACGTACAAAACGCAGGCAAATCATAACATAGAACGAAAAGGCAATGTAAAGGACCTGGGTGTACTCATGTCGGAAGACCTTACCTTTAAAGAACACAATAAAGTAGCCGTCACAACTGCAAGAAAAATGACAGGTTGGATAACAAGAACTTTTCACACTAGAGATGCTATACCGATGATGATACTTTTCAAAACGCTTGTGCTATCTAGAGTGGAGTACTGCTGCACAATGACAGCCCCTTTCAAAGCTGGAGAAATTGCTGACCTAGAGAGCGTGCAGAGATCCTTTACTGCTAGAATCCACTCAGTAAAACATCTAAATTACTGGGACCGACTAAAGAGCCTAAATCTGTACTCCCTTGAGCGCAGGCGGGAGAGATACATAATAATTTACACGTGGAAAATAATTGAAGGGCTGGTCCCAAACCTGCACACAGAAATAACACCACATGAGACCAGAAGACATGGCAGGATGTGCAGAATACCCCCGTTGAAAAGCAGAGGTGCAACAGGTACTCTGAGAGAGAACTCTATCAACATCAGAGGCCCGAGACTGTTCAACACGCTTCCACTACACATAAGGGGCATAACTGGCAAACCCCTCACAGTGTTCAAGAGAGAACTGGATAAGCACCTCCAAAGGATACCTGATCAACCAGGCTGTGACTCATACGTCAGGCTGCGAGCAGCCGCGTCTAACAGCCTGGTTGATCAGTCCAGCAACCAGGAGGCCTGGTCGACGACCGGGCCGCGGGGACACTAAGCCCCGGAAGCACCTCAAGGTAGCTCAAGGTAGGTGGTGTGGGTGTTGGGTGGTGGTGTGGGTGTTTGGTGGTGGTGTGGGTGTTTAGTGGTGGTGTGGGTGTTTGGTGGTGGTGTGGGTGTTTGGTGGTGGTGTGGGTGTTGGGTGGTGGTGTGGGTGTTGGGTGGTGGTGTGGGTGTTGGGTGGTGGTGTGGGTGTTGGGTGATGGTGTGGGTGTTGGGTGGTGGTGTGTGTGTGTTGGGTGGTGGTGTGGGTGTTGGGTTGTGGTGTGGGTGTTTGGTGGTGGTGTGGGTGTTGGGTGGTGGTGTGGGTGTTGGGTGGTGGTGTGGGTGTTGGGTGGTGGTGTGGGTGTTGGGTGGTGGTGTGGGTGTTTGGTGGTGGTGTGGGTGTTTAGTGGTGGTGTGGGTGTTTGGTGGTGGTGTGGGTGTTGGGTGGTGGTGTGGGTGTTGGGTGGTGGTGTGGGTGTTGGGTGGTGGTGTGGGTGTTTAGTGGTGGTGTGGGTGTTTGGTGGTGGTGTGGGTGTTGGGTGGTGGTGTGGGTGTTGGGTGGTGGTGTGGGTGTTGGGTGGTGGTGTGGGTGTTTAGTGGTGGTGTG